>NW_021831869.1:5000-22500 GCF_006345805.1 Octopus sinensis | reverse complement strand
AGTACTTATTCTATCGATCTGGTGTGCCGAACCGCTAAGTTGCTGGGACATAAACACAGCAGCATGGGTTGCCAAGCGATGTTATGGGGACAAACACAGACAAACAAACATATATATATACATGACGGCCTCCTTTCAGTTTCCGTCTACCAAATCCACTCTCAAAGCTACAGTAAAAGAATCTTGCCCAAGGTACCACGCATTGTGACTGAACCCGGAACCATATGGTTGGTAAGCAAACTGCTTACCACACAGCCACTCCATATATATATACATATCTATACCCACACATATATATATATACTCATATATATATATATATATATATATATTATATATATATATATATATATATATAATATATATATATACACATGTATATATATATATAGTATGTATATATAATATATATATATATACATATATACACATGTATATATATATATGTATGTATATATATATATATATATATATACATACATATACACACATTCACATATGTGTGTGTGTGTGTGTGTGTGTGTGTACATAAAGTATATATATCTTTTTCCAATTTTTCTCCAGAGAGTCGCAGTTTGAATGTTCTACACTTCTGTACATGTAACATATTATAAATTCACTACTACTACTACTACCACCACCACTGCTACTACTACTACTACTACTACTACTTATAATGTATTTCCTATACTCTACTGAAACACGTATATTACGAAATTAAAACCATATCAAGTTTTCCGGGAACTGCAGTTGTAGTATACACACACACACATATATATATATATGTACACACACACATATTTATATACATACACACATATTTAAGCTAAATGGATGTCAAGTAAATAGGTTTGGAGAGAGGAATAACAGGAAAGAATTGTAGATTTGGGAGAGAAAGAGAGAGAGACAGAGAGAGAGGCAAAGAAAGAGTGTGTGTGTGTGTGCATAGATGTAAGACAGAGAGAAAGACAGTGAAGAATATAGCAAATGTGAGTTTATGTATTAGTCTGTTAGTATTTGTATATGTAGTCATCCACACACATATATAGGTATATATGTGTATGTGTGCGTAAATATATATATATATACACACATGCATGCATGCATGCATACATACATACATACATACATACATACATACATACATAAAGCAGACATTATATCTGCTAAATGGGTCTCCAAGCAATTTTGGGCTTGCATATTGCTTGGAGGCACAAGGCACGTTATAAAACTTAACCACGTGTCTTAATGGCAAGAAACTATAAGTAGTTCTTATTTTCATTCTATATTAAATGATATTTGTCTCTCACTGGCTGGCATATAATATATATATATATATATATATATATATATACATGTGTGTGTGTGTGTGGTGTGTGTGTGTGTGTGTGTGTGTGGTGTGTGGTGTGTGTGTGTTGTGTGTGTGTGTGTGTGTGTATATATATGTAATTTTAGAGTTAGAACCACCTTCAACTCAATCAAAACTGTAAAGTAAAGTTTTATACCTACTACTCCATAAAATGTTAAAAATTAAATCTTATACTAACTATATCTATTCTGAATCCTCTATTTTCCCTTTATACTTTTATATATACGAATTAAACATTGGGAGATCTTCATTTTAGCACATCTAATTTGAATGTTTTTTCCTGTGTACTTGGAAGTAATATTCCCTTATAATAATAATAATAATAATAATAATGATAATATATATATTATATATATATATATATTATATATACACAAACATATATAGATGCATATATACAAATATATAAAAGCAAAGGCTTATAGTTTTTTAAGCAAAGATGTCTGTTACATAATCGTAATGATTCGGTTGTCTACACATGATATCATCCGAAAGTTAAGTGAGCTGAGCCAGCAACATTTAAATATTTAGGCTATGAATATATTTCAGGTATCTCTTCACTTTTTCGAAGTGTGAGGGTGCGAGAAGAGATCACTGTAACTGTGGTGGTGTCGTTCAACGATGCGCATGCATCTAATTGTATCTACCTATATATAAGCAATATATACATATACATATATATATATATATATATATTATATATATATAGTGTTGTGTATGTGTGAAGGCGTGTGGCTTAGTGAGTTCAACTTCCGGCGACGTGTTGTGTCCTTAAACAAGACACTTTATTTCACGTTGTTCCTATCCACTCAGCTGGCAAAAAATGAGTAGTGCCTGTATTTCAAAGGACCAGCCTTTTCATTTTATGTCACGCTAAATCTCCCTGAGAACTACGTTAAGAGTGCACATGTCTGTGGAGTGCTCAGCCACTTGCACGTTAATTGCACGAACAAGCTGTCCCGTTGATCGAATCAGCTGGGACCCTCGTCGTCGTAACCGACGGAGTGCTCCTCCTATCTCTCTATATATGTATATATATATATACTCTTTTACTTGTTTCAGTCATTTGACTGCGTCCATGCTGGAGCACCGCCTTTATAGGCGAGCAAATCGACCCAGGACTTATTCTTTGTAACCCTAGTACTTATTCTATCGGTCTCTTTCGCTGAACCGCTAGATTACGGGGACGCAAACACACCAGCATCGGTTGTCAAGCGATGCTGGGGGAACAAACAGACAACACAAACATATACACACACATACATACACATACACACGCACACACATATATACATATACGACGAGCTTCTTCCAGTTTCCGTCTACCAAATCCACTCACAAGGCTTTGGTCGGCCCGAGGCTATAGTAGAAGACACTTGCCCAGGGTGCCACGCAGTGGGACTGAACCCAGAACCATGTAGCTGGGAAGCAAACTTCTTACCACCCAGCCACGCCTGTAACTATAATTTCACTAATTTATCCAAGGATAATTACACAAGGGCCACATGTCTTATAAATATCAGATGCCCTACAATATGGTCAATGGTAGCAGCATGTAGCCACATACATCACCGTTATTCCATATAAATGAATAAATTGTCCAAGAGTGATCAGTAGTGGTCTTTACAATTAAGAACTGCCAAAGTTTAATCGAGGTCTGATACGAATTCCTCAACTTCTTGGGATATGTAGTGAGCAGAATCCCTGTTGTGATGTGACCCCAGATCATTCTCATCTTTTCTATATCTAGAACATCACTGTCTAGCGTTTTTTTTTTGTTTTTTTTTTCGTTTTCTCATGCGACGAAATGTGATTTGAGGGCAAAATAACAACTATTTCTTGCAGAGTCGCGACTAATAGAGACTTATTCATTTTGTCTCCCCGACCCCTTAACTAGAGATGTTGTGGTGCAGCAGGACTACTTTTTTTGAGATAAATGGAGCGACTGAATCATTGTGCTTGCTGGAGAATTATAAGTGACCATGTTCCATCAGGATGAATTAGTTCCAGATCGTTAAAGTCTGAGCTGAAATGTCACTATTATGCGAATGACTGACACATTATGTAGAAGGTTTTGAAGGAGGTTAAAACATAAATTTAGAGTGAGAACTTCATCCTTAAGGTACAAATGAATTTTAACATACAATGGAAAAGACACGATCAGGACGGATGATCTTGGTGGGCGAGAGAAATCCGAAAATCTGTAATTGTTTAACACCAGTTCAGGTCGAGCTGACCTGTGATCAGAGGCATTCCTCTCGAGACCCTACCGTCTGTTTTGTAAGCTTAGTGCATCTATAAATATATTAACCAATGTGTAATCTTGTATTTTTTTAGGAAATTAAGACGTAATATTAGAACGATTTTGATGCTGTTTCTAATTAGTCGAGGAATTGTTGCTTTTGTTAATTATGTGTAGCAGTGGAAAGATACATTGAGCGAAGAATAAACATGTTGGGCTATTACAAATTGCAGCTGGAAACTAATATGATGATCTTATCAATAGCATTGTTCTCATTATGCGATAGAGCTATTAATTTACAAATTAATGAAGGTACATGGGGTGAAAACTGCAGCTTAATCTCCAGAAAAAAATAAACAAAACATCACAAAATCTCGCTAAAAAGAAAAACATACTGGATAAAGTAGCCTGGAAAAAAACCGAGATGGTCGCGGCTAGAACGTCTTTGATTGTAATTATGTACATTCAGAGCCAATTGCGACTGAGTCCTAACAAAAGTTATACCCCACCCACCTAAAATTGTATGTTACTCATATTACTGCCAATCAACAATACCCGTCAATCTTACCCTCTCTATCTCCCCCACATCTATCTATTTCACCACCCACTATATATACCCGATTTTACCTTTCAACCATGTCTACCCATTAACTATCTATCTAGTGTTCTTGCCGGTCTGATTGTCTCACACTCACCAACTGCCAACCCGCTTATTTATTCATCACATCACATAAGGTTGTTAACCCTTTTTTTTTTTTTTTTACAGCATGCCTAAATAAGCATCTAACGTACCGTGGTACCCCATTTATATTCCACCCCTTCCTCATCTCCAGAAAATTCCATGGCACTACCTAAAACAAAAAAATTACAGTAAATGGCAGTGTGTGTGTGTGTGTGGCGGGGCGGGGCGGTTGTTCTTACGTTTTGATGTTAGTCAATAGTTAGGATTAATAACAACAGTTTATTATATTATGATGTTGAGTCTCTGGAACTTTATGGAACAAGCTAAAAGTGTATCACTGACACCGTTATTGGGAAAGCGGTCTTTGAAGATTTTGCTAAATTTCTGTAATCCGAGGTCAGATACTGGTAAAAAATTTTTTTCTCCTCATCTGTCGTATTGATCGATGCAAAATGGCGGATGATGTTTTCCCTTATTGTTTTTATATTTGCTAAGGCTGAGAATCCAAGCATACAAAGACAAGGAGTTGAAGGCTAGAGGAACGCAATGATTGTTTTCTTTGAAAATAGAGTTCATTGGCAATGTGTTCTGAAGCAACAAACCTAGCTACCTGAGACATTTCTGAACACTGGACTTCTTTTAGTGAAAGTAGAGCCTTGCTTTTTAACGTTCGGGAAAAGCCGCTTGAAGCAATGAATATGTTTTCCCGCCAAAAGAAAGTTCACTTGCAAAATGGCGCTGTAATTTGCTTAGCACAGTTGCCTACTCCGCAAATGAGGCAATCGGGGAGCAGGTGTCTTTTCGTCAACATGAAGTGAAATTAAAAGAACAGACAAATTTCCAAAAATTGCATAATATTCTAACTTGTATGTACATTTATCGATCTTTTGTAAATGCTAGGCCTGGTAAAAACTAGTCATCATCCTTATTCACAAAGACACAGGGATAAATGTATCAAGGGATACATAGTGGGCTATCTATTGCTTTATTTTTACTGTCCCATCTGTCGTCGGCTATATACCTTTAAGACGTAAAAAGTAACTATTTCAACGGACAACATCTCACCATTTTGATATTTCAGTTGAATTTTACATAACGTTGTTCAGGGGAAGTAATTCTTATTTTTTTAGTTAGACAAGATTTAAAGTGAATAATTTACAATATAAGAAAAGAACATCCATAACTCATTATTCAACCATTTTATATTTCTGATTTTTTTCCTTGTCATGTACGGGTTTTCGTTTTACTGACAACAGAAGAAAAGAGTTTGCCATATTCTTAGTCAGTTTTTGTGGCTACTCTCTGTGGGAACTCTTGGTGTCGCAGCACTCGTCTAAAGATTTTCACATTTATCATACCTAATGCCCTAAATACTCATCTATTTGCCACTCACTTAATCTCTCTCTCTCTCTCTATCTATCTATCTATCTATCTATATTCCTATCTATATATCTACGCATCTATCAATCTACTTTCCTATCTATCTATCAATCTACTTTCCTATCTATCTATCAATCTATCTTCCTATCTATCTATCTATCTACTTTCCTATCAATCTATCTATCTATCTGTCTGTCTATCGATTTATCCTAGTATGCATCAGTTTAACTACGCACTCAAGCACATGTGTATATGTTAGCATGCAATCATGTATGCATGTACGTATACCGTATGTACCTGTGTCTGTATGTATGTATGTACGTACGTACAGCTTGTATGTATGTATGTGTCTATGTACGTACGCTTGTATGCATTCAGGCAGGTACATACGCATAGTAAGCAACCTAACTTCACTGCCTTCTTACCTACATCACTTCCTGCCAACATACTTTCCTCCCGCACTTATCTACCTGTTTGCAACCTCACCCTACACCAGCACCACCACCACCACCACCACCACCGCCGCCGCCGCCTCTGCATGTGTTTTCCTGCTTGTCTTGCAGGCTGCCTGTCTGACTGGCGGCTTGCCTTCTCGCGAAACTTATCCATTGACTAACCTCAATCATCGATCTACATTTGAAATTCGAACTCAAAATATGTTATGAATTGATATCAATGTACATACAATCACGTGGTAATCTGAAACTCGACACTCAGAGGATCACCTGTCTGGTGACGTCACGAAACCTGGTTCGATTCTTCTCAGGGTTTGCCCTCAAGTAGTAAACTTACACGTTTGTATTTTTCAATGGTTTATGCGAAGTAATTTGTGTGTTTACACACATACACACATACAAGTATGTAGCTATTGAATATATATATATATATATATATATATATATATATATATATACAAGTATGTAGCTATTACATATATATATATATATATATATATATATATATGTGTGTGTGCTCAGATGCACACACACACATACAAGTATGTAGCTATTACATAAATATATCCTCTCTCTCTCTCTCTCTCACACACACACACACATATATATATATATATATATATATATATTGACATACACAGTGAATGCATACGTGCGTGCGTGTGTGTATGTGTGATGTGTGTGTGTGTGTGTATGAATGTCTATATGCAAATGTACGTATAATACTAAACGCGTATAATACACTAACGAAAAATGTTTTCGAACATACTTTGTGATATTAGTTCCACCACAGTGGCAACAGTACTCCCCGATCGGTGTCGCTATGGTGACATTAGTTAACTTCTGATAGAAATTCTCTAACCAAGGGTGCAATAGTTACCAAAATATAGGATAAAAGATGTGAAAAGGGGTGGAACATGGGGTTTGAACGCTCTGCAAACTAAGACCTACAGACACGGTTTCAATTGACAAGCGAAGCCACTTCATCTCACAATATTTTCCTCTGCAAATAAAGCGGTGAGCTGGCAGAATCATTAGCACGCCGAGCAAAATGCTGAGTGGCATTTCGTCCGTCTTTACGTTCTGGGTTCAAATTCCGCCGAGGTCGACTTCGCCTTTTATCCTTTCGAGGTCGATAAAATAAGCGCCAGTTGAACACAGGGGTCGGTGTAATAAAGTAGCACCTCCCCCAAAATTGCTGGCCTTGTGCTAAAATGAGAATTAGACAAATATAATCCATATTAGCATGAACGCCTCAACGTCCCATTTTGTCTACCAATAATGTATTATGCATACAGTTATTTAAACGCCTGTAAATAGCAGCCAAATTTCCCTCGGATTGCACTCAAATCTCCTAAGAAAGAATGGAGTTACAGAAAAACAAAATCTATTATTTGAAGGGATAATCACAGTTTGATTAGAAGATCGTTCATTAAGAGCTGACCGAGGGTTAAACAACAATAGCAATTCTATGACGTAATAACAGACTTGTACTTTGAAAGTTTACTGAAATAAGTAAATACGATACAAGCAAAGAAATAAGAAAAAGAATAGCGTTGGCAACAGGTGTGTATATCAGATAGACATGTACACACACACACACACCTTTATGTGTGTATATAGATAGATATAGAGTGTATAGGCATACACACACATTGTTATGTATGTTTGTATACATATGAAAATAAATATTCATATTTATGTGTGAGTATATGTAGATATATGTGGGCATGCATATATGTATGTGTATAAAAACGTGTATATTTCTCTCTATATATCCATATCTATCCATCGATATATAGATCTTTCTCTCACTCACTTTTTCTCTCTCTCTCATACACACACACAACCTTATATATGTGTATGTATGTATGCATGAATACACGAACATCTACACACACGCTCTATCCCACACGTACAGAACACTGCTCTTCCATTTGCACCGCCATGTATTGAAGTGGTTATCTTGACCCAGTTCGTAGTTAACGTCTATATTCAATCTTGACAGGAGGCACCATGCGTGAACAGAATGCAGCCAGGTCGTTCTAAAATATTAAAAGCAGGGTTAATTAGTTGTGGAGTGGGTAGATGCTGAGCAGGTTTCTCATATGATACAGTGATACCTGATCGGGCATAAATTGAGCTTCGATTGTAATCTCTAAGAATCCACACCATATGCTCCTCGACAGTCCCACTGTTAGCCAGCATCCACCTAGGTGCAGAAATTTGAGCATGCCACTGTTATGCATGTGCAATATTAATGCATACGAGTATTCGTGTTCGGTTGTAGATATCCATTCGTGTACGCTGGATTACACACACATACATATACACACACATACATATACACACACTCACAGATTGCTTGAAGGGGTACACAGATTTTATCATCATCGTTTAACGTCCGCTTTCCATGCTAGCATGGGTTGGACGATTTTGACTGAGCGCTGGCGAATTAGATGGCTGCACCAGGCTCCAATCTTGATCTGGCAGAGTTTCTACAGCTGGATGCCCTTCCTAACGCCAACCACTCCGAGAGTGTAGTGAGTGCTTTTTTACGTGCCACTGGCACGGGGGCCAGTCAGGCGGTACTGGCAACGACCTCGCTCGAATCCTTTTAAGGTGGTAGTCAGAATTTAAGAAGAAGTCGGTAGTCTTTACTACCGCATTCGTTTCAAACCGTGAAACTTTTCAGATAAATGTTTCACAGAATATTTCTTTGTCATATATTCATTTATTCTTTTACTTGTTTCAGTCTCAAGTTTCAGTACAGCATGGACTGCGACCATGTTGGAGCACCGCCTTTAGTCGAACAAATCGACCCACCAGGACTTATTCTTTGTAAGACTACAACTTATTCTATCGGTCTTTTTTGCCGAACCGCTAAGTTACGGGGAGGTAAACATACCAACATCGGTTGTCAAGCGATGATGAGTGGGGAAAAACACAGACACAAATACACACACACACACATATATATATATATATATATGTGTGTGTGTGTGTGTAACTTATACTACATGAGGACCGGTGTTAGTTTGTTTGAGTCTCCGTAACCTAGCGGTTCGGCATAAGGGGCCAATAGAATAGTATCAGAATACTGAGGACGATTCGTTCAAGGCCGTGCTCCAGCACGGCCGCAGACGCACTTCTGAAACATGTAATAAGTAATGATATATATATATATATATATATATATATATATATATATATCTATATATCATTACTTATACACACACACACACACACACACACACCACGCAAGTAAGCAGATAAACGTGAAACAAGGTGGGAAAAAATAGTACTCGATACGGAGGTAGAGTAACATATGCTTTAACACATTAAATAATGGTATCTATATATATATATAATATATATATATATACATCGTAAGCGGTGCATGAATGTATGTATATATATTCAGTTGTGGAGCTGGTGCATCATTTAAAAGGTACTCAGAGTTCCTCTTTCGTTGGCATCCTTCCATTCAACAATAGCTATGTTACCTGGAGGGAATCACAAAATGTTATACAAATACACACACGTCTTTCTTTCGTGCTTTAAAGCAGAGCATGGAAAAAAACAGTGTGCACAAACAGACGCTTATATATATACATACATATATACAAGTATAGACACATAGATGCATACCTACAACTGTATGCATTACTCTAGAGGCGCTCTCTCATGTGGAAGGCGCGCTGACACATCTTCCCAATCAATTGAAGAAGGCCTTCTAAGTATGCTGCAATTGTGTGTCGCACAATAATTTCACAGCAGCAATACAATAGAGGAACTAGCAAACACGCAAACAAGTGTACATCCGCACAAACTCTCTGCCAATACACACACATATATAAATATGTATCTGAGCATATTTATGTGTGCATAATTCTGTGGATGTAAATATATATGTGTGCGTGTACGTGAGAATTTAGGAGTGTATATAAAATGTATATATATAATGGTATGAATACAATGTACAATGCATATTTTAGAAAAAATGCATTCATATACATATATTTATAAAGATACACATAATCAAATATATATATGTGTATATACACATATATTACGTAAGCTATACAAGCGGCATATATTACATGACATTTGATGTGTATATATATAAATATGTGTGTGTGTGTGTGTGTACACAAACGCACACACAGCTACACGTACGTAAATGCATATGCAGAGACAGACGGACACACACCTCATACACATAATCGCAGGGAAAAATATGTGCAGTGTGTTTGAGTGCTTAATTTTATATGCATAAATTGTATGCATGTATGTGTGTCAAAAGTAAAATGCAAATTTTAGCTATAATGTATGCAGATTACACGAATATATATATATATTACAGGTTTGCAATGTGTGCATATATATATAATATATATATATATATATATATATATATATCAGGGAGTGTGCGTATTTATGCGCATATATATTCACAAACTCTTATATACACACAAACATATATATATATGTATATATATATATACATTACACACACACACACATATGTTTATATATCTATATATATACACATATATACACATATATAAATTTATATATATACACATGCTTGTATTTATGCACACATACCGCTTCATATATATTCATTCACATACAGATATATGTACTATCTTACATATATGCCTCCGCAAAGACGTGACTAAAATGCCATGTAGATGCAGTCGAACTTGCAAATGGTGTTAAAATGGCGGTACAATTCACTTTTACATCAAAAGAACACTTTGCAAATTATAGTAAATTTACAAGTTGTTGCTGTTCGATACACACACAGACACAAGCCTAAACATTTGAGTGTGTGTGTGTATACATATATATACACACACATGTCTGTCTGTATGTATGTACATAGGCATGGCTTGTGGTTAAAGGGTTTGTTCCTCAACATTGTGGTTTCACTTTCAGTTCCAATCCTCTGCGTGCACCTTCTGTTTTACACTTCAGCCTCGAGTCAACCAAATCCTTGTAAGTAGTTTCGATTGACGAAAAATGAAGGCACACCAGAAAGTAGATAGATAGATAGATAGATATATTTCTTTATTGCCCACAAGGGGCTAAACACAGAGAGGACAAACAAGGACAGACAAACGGATTAAGTCGACCATATCGACCCCAGTGCATAATTGGCACTTTATTTATCGACCCCGAAAGGATGAAAGGCAAAGTCGACCTCGGCGGAATTTGAACTCAGAACTTAACGGCAGACGAAATACCGCTAAGCATTTCGCCCGGCGCGCTAACGTTCCTGCCAGGTAGATAGATGGATAGATAGATAGATAGATAGATAGATAGATAGATAGATAGATAGATAGATAGATAGATAGATAATTCTGTTGGCTCCTTGAGATGCAAAAACCCCCAAAAAGCTGCAGGACACAATACATAAGTGTAGAGTATTATTTAATACATTGTAACTGTAAAGCTGATAGTTTCTGTAGTCCGAGGCTTATTTTTTTTATTATTCATCTGGAAATCCCTTGAAGTGTTCGTTGTTTGAATATGTTTTAAAATATTTTATGTAAATTATGGAGAAAAAGCTTATTTTTATGCTCATTAGAAAAGAAGAAAAAATTGCGCTTATTTTAACACCTGTTTCAAACTCACGACTTTTCCCTATATATATATATACATTGTTTTTGCTTGAGATCAAGACGGTAGGCATAATTATTCATTCACATCACAAAGTACAAGACTAATCGTGTAAAAACATTAGTAAACAATGCATTCATATTCCACAAACTTTATCACATAATTAGACAATAATTGACTTTGTAGTCCTCACATATAATCTTGCTAAAATAAATTTATGGATAATATACAGTAATTATCATTACATATGTACAATTTTATAAAGATTGCGCAAATATTTGCGCCATCATATTAGCTTCCAATGATGAAGCGTCAGCAACATATGCCAACAGCGCTTCGTCTTGCAGATGAGACCTTGACTGTCTAGAAACGTTGATATCGAAACTTTTAGGTTTGGAAAGAACCGGTGTGGAGCTCATATGAAAACAAATATAATTCGATAAAAAAAAAAAACTGCGCGTAGGCGCACATTCACTCACGCGCGCGCGTATTTGTGTGTGTGGATGTGTGTTATGTTATTTGCATGTAACAGCATGTTTATGGTGGCTGAAAATGCACGTGTATATAGACACATGTCAAGGTGTCTGTTTATGTATCCGACGGCAACTAATACCATTGATGTTTGCTTTCATTTCCGCGCGTGTGTGTGTGCGTGTGCGTGTGTGTTTGTGTGTGTGTTATATGTATTTATATGTGAGTTGCACGTGTTTGTGTATGTGTTTATATGTGTGCGTCTACGTTTGAGTTTCCGACCATATACGTTTGCGCATGCGGATATCTGCTTACATGAAATGGTTGTATACAAACACATACAAGTACATATACCCACGCAAACACACTCGTGTACATATACACACATATCCAAATTACTATCACCAATATACATATACAGATTAAACAGCCTCGTTTCCAGTAACGTCCCGTATTTTTTATATATTTTGACCGATTAAAAGATTATTGTATATTACTATTGACTTTTGTCTTATGAAAACAAAAATATTTAAAACAAATCCAAATTAGAGCAATCCCCAGATTGGGATCTACTCTTGAAAAGTACCCATGACAGGTATATATTTACTATGGATGTCTTCATACAAGAAATCAATATTCTTCACGGTTAATATGCCCTTCACAATTAAGTTTTCAGAAAGTTACCTTGGGAGTTTAACATGTGTTAGATGTTTCAAAACATTTCCACGGCAAATGATACACTGAGTGGACAAATGCCTTCCTGAGAACTAGCCGCGTGGGGCTCAGGAGATACGAATGGTGTCTGAAAAGTATGCTTGTAATAAGGAAGGTACCAGATCACCACTTATCACTTATCTCTATACGCATATACGCATAAATATGCGGTTATGCAAAACGTAATCTATACGCACATGCACGTACATACGCGGATAGACGTATATACAAATAAAAACACATACGCAAAAAACATAAACCGTAAAACATTCACATTCGCCGCAAAACTTGAATATACAAATGAGTTATGTATATACACAATTACACCTTCCTGTCTCTCAACCACATCTACACCTGCAGCTATATAAACGTATATATATATATATATATATATATATATAATTATATATTATATCAATTAGAGACAAAACCACTATTATGCAAATCAAACAAAGAAAGACTTAAGCCAATACATAAAATATTTATATAAATTTAGAAATTTAAATATATTATAATTTTATAATTGTTAAATTTCTAAATTTATATAAACTATTTTATGTATTGGCTTAAGTCTTTCTTTGTTTCATTTGCATAATAGTGGTTTTGTCTCTAATTTGATATAATATAATATATTACTATAAAATTGGATTCAATCCTAAATCTGATTTTTCCCTGTAAATTTGGATTTATTCCCTAATATTTATTATATATATATGAAGAAAGGAGACGACAGGTAGAGTCTTGCACTCGTATATATACAATCATTCGTACACATGTATATATGCAAGCACATATACATTAGGTGTATATACCCGCGTATAAGTTACACAATTATAAAAGGTAAAAAATAATATGCAGAAAAATATATAAAGTAATAAAATATATATAAATATATAAGAGATGTTAAGATATATGATAGGCTTGTATGTGGACATAATATATAAAGCAGGTTCTGTGAACCGGGGGGTGGGATCCCAAAACGTAGCAAATGTTTTGCCATATGCAGACATAACCCCAAAGGTTCAGTTCTTGAATTTAGATTTGTAGCGGAGTCTAAAGAACTTACCAGATGAGCCATCTTTCCATATTGCCAAGACAGCACTTTCCATTGCTGTTGGTGTATGGTTTACACTTGGCCAAGATCTTATGGTGAATCATACAGCTCATATAAGAAGTGCGATCTTTGCGATATGGAAAGATAGCTTATCTGGAAAAATTCTCTAGACCACGCTACATGTCTAAATTCAAGAACTGAACTTCTTGGGTCATGTCCACATATGTCAAAACATTTGCTACGTTTTGGAGCACCCAAGATCACAGATAGAACCTGCTTTATATATTATGTTCACATACAAGCCTTTCACATGTCTTAACATCTCTTATATATTTATATATATCTTATTACTTTATATAATTTTCTGTATATATTTTTAATCCTTTATAATTGTGTAACTTATACGCGTGTAGTATATTACCTAATGTATATGTGCGTGCATATATACATGTGTACGAATGATTGTATATATATACGAATGCAAGACTCTACCTGTTGTACTTGTCTCCTCTTCATATATATATATATATATAGATATATATATATATATATCATATATATAATATATATAATATATTATATATATGTACACGTTTTATGCTGCAGTGTAGATGTAGTTGAAGACAGGAGGGTGTAATTGTGTATATACATATATAACTCATATACAGGTTTTGCGGCGAATGAGAATGTTTTCCGGTTTATATATTTTTGCTTATGTGTTTTTATTGTATATATGTCTATCCGCGTATGTATGTGTATGTGCGTATAGAGATGTGTATATGAATATAATGATGCGTGCATGGGTATATATGTGCGTGTATGCGTAGACATATAAATGTATAGAGGTGTGTTTGTATGTATATGTACACGCGTGTGTGAGTGTATATATATATATATATATATATATATATATATATATGTATATATATACATACATGTATGTGTGCATATGTGTGAATATGCAGATTCTATGAACAAAGTTTTACTTTTCCCCATGCCTGTTGGAGTATTTTCCTTTTATTCAACGTTTCTTTTTTTCATACCGTTTTTGTCTCAATAACTGGTGAGATGCCGGAGCAGACTTCAGCCCCGGCTCCGAAACTCTGAGTTTTATTATGACAACCAACTAATTGTCACGTATATTTATTAATTCCTTTATCTTACATAATATCGAGCTTTCATTCATTCTTTTGTTATCATATTATATATACACTGATAGAGAGATAGATAGATAGATAGATAGATAGATAGATAGATAGATAGATAGACACACACAAATTCACACATGTATATACTCGTATGTGTGTATGTTTGTGCGTGTGAGTTTGTGTGTGTTACGATTATATAAACATATAATTGTGTATATGTATACACAGATAATATAAACAATGTATATACATGCTGATATAGGCATATACGTGACTAATTTATAGAAACGTACATGCTTACATATACTTCCAAAAACACATATACAGAAATAAACACAACAGCGGTTACTATACACAGTAAAACACTTAGTAACGCTTAACCTCACCACACATATACCAAATATGGCATTAGAATTTTTTTCCTTTGCTCTCATTTATGAATTGTTTATAAATTTAACCGTTAAAGGTATTTTTTAATATGCTGGCCATTGATGAAATTTTTCCGAGAAAATATTTTTTTTTTCGAAAAGAATTTTATCCTCACATTTGATATATATATATATATACACACACTGTCACAGACATATATATATATATATCCAACACCATAGTATACAGAGTAAAAAGTGGAGTTATCTTACCTCACATAGTCTCTTTTGCAATAAGTTTTCCCATCCCTCACAAAACATGTACAAGTCTCATCCAAATACTGTTCGCAGTCCGCACATTTTAGACATGCGGCATGCCACTCTAAGTCAGGAGCGACCCGAAGTATGTACTGATCATGTATCTGTGAACCACACCCCACACACATGGATACACGCCGTTTTTCTGGTAGGAATAGAAGAAAACAACAATGAGAGTATGCAAATAAATTGAGTCAGAAATATATTTAAAATAAACATATCTTGTTTATATAATTAGGAGGTAAATAAATCAACAGGTAATAATGCAAAACGATAGCTAATTTTTTTAATTGAATATTGAAAATATATAAATATATTTGCATTTATTAATTTGGTTGAGAGAAAAAAAAACGAGTTAAAGGTGTGAATGTATGTTTGTTACTGTGAATACATGTGTTCGTATTTGTAGATATATATATGTATATACATGCGTATGCGTCTCTCTCTCTCCCTCTCTCCCTATTTATCTATCTATCTATCTGTCGGTATGTATGTATGTATGTATGTATACACACACATACACACACATATATATATACATATATATAATTACACGTTAGTCAAAAATTAGTGGACAGGTTACCAGAGTATGGCAACATATATCAACGTTCATGAAAACAATTCAATCATTGAATAACAGTTAAAGATAAATAAAGACACATCATTAGTGCATATGGTTAAACTTTGAGAAATTATGACTCAATCAAAATACAACTACAACACACACTCTGAAAGTTAATATTGCACACGTCCATAAATGCAGGAACGATGCTCATCCCCAAATCGATTCGAAATAAAGAACTCATAATGCCTAAAGGCTGAAACTAGAAGCACCATTTTAGGAATTGAAAGTGAACATTCAACCCTCTTATGTCAGAAGTTATCAATTCGGATATTAAGTTCTTCCTTAATTAAGAAGTGATATTTTGAGCCATCAGTTATACGAATGTTGTAGAAAATTGTCGTTCTCGTTTCCGGCTCTCGTTACCCACTAAAGCGAAATCTCTCTCTCTCTCTCACGCACACATTAATGTACTGCTCCATATATTTCCAGGGGTGGCAGATAACTTGACGACAATGGCTTTCATCAATTGACAAGTCTTATTTCATTGACACTTAGAAGAAATAAACGTAAATTTGTCTTCAACAGGATTTGAAACTGCTCATAATGTAAAACGCATAACTAAATAAAAGGTGCAAGCTAGTCTGTCCGGTGCTCTACTGATTCAGCCAGTACACCTGACAAATACTCCATTATAGAAATAGCAACAAAGAAATTCTTTCAAAATAAAATAGAATCAGTTTTAGATCTTAATTATGAGGTACGACATAAATCATCCCCAGACATCGAAGATCAAACTCTGTTTCTGAAGAACGAAGGAAAGGTTGATGCAGAAGCTGGTCTAATGGAAGAGATGCTACACGGTAAACTGATATGCTAGAGATAGCAGTTAAATTTTCTTCAAATCATACAAAAGAGAACACTTTCGACAATATATCGCCTACCGCAGTCTGAACTGAACCCGTGTCTGCACATAGACACTTCATCATTAAGATGCAGACTTAAGGTGCAGCTGCACAAAGCAACAGGTCAGTCCTCTTCATCCACAACATTGATGTTTCTTAAAATACAAGCAAGGGACGACACAGCTTGGCACAATTGTCCTCGCA
>NW_021831869.1:0-2500 GCF_006345805.1 Octopus sinensis | reverse complement strand
CGACGTGAACGGAATTATTGCTATAAGACGAAGACGGTTACTATCATACGACTCAGCGAATATTCCTGAGGGATGGGGCGATTTCGAGCATATGGAATAAATACAAGTTATGTAATGATGGAGTAAATTATATCATTCTTTTATTCTTTTATTTGTTTCAGTCATTTGACTGCGGCCATGCTGGAGTAACATCTTCAGTCGAACAAATCGACCCCAGGACTTATTCTTTGTAAGCCTAGTACTTATTCTATATCGGTCTCTTTTGCCGAACCGCTACGTTACGGGGAGGTAAATACACCAACATCGGTTGTCATGCGATGGTGTAGGAACACACACAAACACACACACACACACAAGACGGGCTTTTTCAGTTTTCGTGTACAAAATCCACTGACAGGGCTTTGGTCGGCCTGAGGCTATAGTCACAGTGGGACTGAGCCCGGAACCCTGTGGCTGGTAAGCAAGCTACTTACCACACTGCCATTCCTATATAAATACAAAGCTTTCTTCCAGAATTAACAATCAACATCATTATAATTATTAACAATATCACAAATCACTACAATAATTAACATCATATTTGATATTATCTTAATGACAATTAGTGGCGGTGGGAGGGGGTGTATTTTCAAATTAATATATTTAAAAACAATAACTAATTAAATAACTAGAATAATGTCCTGGAAATATTTAGGAGTCGAAGAAATTTTCTAAGCAAATAGAAAGAATTTTGAACCCCCTTAAGAAACTAAAATGAACTTCCCGATTTTTCTCGATGGTGGTAGCGGAGGGTATTTTTTAAAATAAAATAAAATAATACAAAAGACAAATAATTTTAAAAGAGGCTATGGAATACAAAAATACAAAATAGAAAAAAATCTAATTTGATTATAAAATAAAATAGTGAAAGAAATTCAATTTAGTTTTGTGGTTTACTTCTAGTTCTTCATATTATTATTATTTTATTTATTCACCCTTGTGGCAAATTAAAACCAGATTGTTATCATTATTATCATTGTTGTTGTTGTTAATAATTTATATTTTGTTTACATCTTTTACATATAAAAGACAAACGTGAAAAGTGTCTGTTACCAAAGTGCTTAATTAAGTAGGACAACAAAAAGAATTAATTTAATTGTAACAATTTTATTATTATTATTATTATTATTGTTATTCTTCTTCTTCTTCTTCTTCTTCTTATTCTTATTATTATTATTATTATTCAATCATTCATTCAATACGATATTCAAGATAATAGCTTGTTTCTTCAACCCAGTTGATCCCTAATCAATGACATAACATTTGTGACTACTCCGAAAACTTGGAGTTGTAAATGTGTCTGAAATTACATTATACGAAGTGCCCTTTCCCTAAGACGACAGATTACAACATGAGGGTGATTTAGCTGCCAATTCTTGGAGATCGAGCGATGTTGATGAGGCCTCCTCGGTAAAAAAAAAACACAAGTAAAAAATTTACACACACACAAGTTCTTCAGTATTGAAAGGAAATTTTAATCGGGGTGTAGCAGTCGACAAAATGATTTGTCATTCTGCGGGATTTGAGCTGCCCAGTGCATGTCTGGTACATTTCAACTCTAGAAAGACGGAAGACAAAGTTAGTTCGACCACACACACACATGTACACACACATCACATTTGCATTCTTATATATACATATCATATAATTAATATATATCCCATTCTCATTCATGCCCATATATTTATACAGACATATATATAAATATAAATATATATATATATATATATTAATATATACATACAATACATATATTTATGCACATTTATATATATATATTTATATATATATACATATATTTATGGCACATGTGTATATATATATATATATATATATATATATATACATATATTTATGCACATGTATATTAATATATAATATATATATAATATACATATACATATATTTATCACTATATACATATATAAATTATATATATATATATATATCATATACATATATTTATGTACTATATACATATATATATAGATATATATCTACATATACATATATTTATGTACATATATACATATATATCTATATATATATATATTATATATACATATACATATGCACTATATACATATATTATATATATATACATAACATATGCACATATTAATACATATATATATATATAATATACATATTACATATATATATATATATACAAACACACATTAGTTCTTTCTAACTTAATGCAGTAAAATATACTTTGATGACCCTTCTTGTTCAAGCATCCACATGCAATTGTCCCGTCCAGTTCAGGGTTCGAAGCTACCCGAATTGTGAAACGTACGTAGGAACTAACAATATGAATTCGTGTATCTGAATGTTTCCTGTGAATATGAGTAATGTGAAGAAGAGTTGTACATATCCCCAAGTCATACCCCCCACATGCAGACCTATGGCGTTCCAGTCGTGAGCTTCCTGTCATTTAATATGCCACTTTTCTACTCAT
>NW_021831868.1:60000-64605 GCF_006345805.1 Octopus sinensis | reverse complement strand
TGCAATAGGAACAAAATGAAAGCCAGTATATACTTCATAACACTTTTGATTGCGTTGCGTTACTACATGGTATTTCAAAATATGTCACGATATAAAAGTGAAAATGAAGATCTTTCTGGTTTAATCCGCCGTATATATTTCAAGCCAGTATATATTTCATAACAGTTTCGATTGTGTTGCATTTCTACACGGTATTTCAAAATAAGACCAAACAAAATAAGCAAAACTAGGTTGCTGTAACAGTGAGGTGTGTCCCTTGTAACTTTATCAGGCCGTTATATGTGGGAACTAAAAAACACCCCGTCTTTTGTCGGGTTAACAAAATCCGCATTTAAGTCTTTTACTCTATACCTCGTTTTAGTCATTTGACTGTGGCCATGCTGGAGCACCGCTTTTAGTCGAGCAAATCGACCCCAGGACTTATCCTTGGCAAACCTAGTACTTATTCTATCGGTCCTTTTTGTTGCCGAACCGCTAAATTACGGGGACGTAACACACCATCATCGGTTGTCAAGCGATGCTGGGGGGGGGGACAACACAGACACACAAGCATATACACCATACATATATATACGTATATACGACGGCTTCTTTCAGTTTCCGTCTACCAAATCCCTCACAAGGCTTTGGTTGGCCCGAGGCTATAGTAGATACCTAACCCCAGGTGCCACGCAGTGGGACTGAACCCGGAACCATGTGGTTGGTAAGCAAGCTACTTACCACATAGCCACTCCGGCGGAGAATATCAAGGTATAATTTCTTTGAAACCTACACAAAACGCGAAAAGGCCACATTGTTTTCTCATTTTATCGACACTCCATAGGACATCAGGAAGAGAACCACCATAGAATATTTCTTCGAGGCAGTATATTTTAATTTTAGTTAGAAACCTCACATCCTGAACCACTCCACAACAACAAAGAAAACGAAAACATAGCTAATGTATTTACAATAACAGTGCACTGTCTTTTTGAAGTCACTGAAAAAGCAAAGATACTACACAAGGCTTAAAGTACAGAATCACATGTTTATTTGCGTCTAACGAAATCTTAGAATTACAGTCAATGCAATTACATTCACACAAAGGTATGACAGAAATTTGATCGCACCTGTACCGATGGATTGAGAATCAACATTATTAATCACCATATCGCGCTTCTCCTACTTCGGTTCTTGTCTCTCCTTGACTTTCTGCTCATTTGTGTGTATGCGTATGTGCATATTATATACATAGCACATATATATATATATAATATATATATATATATATATATATATATATATAATATATATTATATATATATGTGTGTGTGTGTGTGTGTGTGTGTGTGTCTACTGAATTACGAATTAAGAGTACGTTTAGTAAGTGTAAACTTTATCAGTCGCACATGCACTTTGTGTGTGTTTTGTTTAAGTTAAGCACCCATTTGCAAGGGGATAGCGTGGGCATCGTGTAGGGAGCTTTCCCCGGACGATGTCCCGTAGGAAATGGGCACTTCGACAAACTATATCCACAATGCATGTGTGACCGTGAGTAAATAAATAAATATATATATATATAAGTAGCTTGCTAACCAACCACATGGTTCCGGGTTCAGTCCCCTGCGTGGCATCTTGGGCAAGTGTTTTCTGCTATAGCCCCGGGCTGACCAATGCCTTGTGAGTGGATTTGGTAGACGGAAACTCAAAGAAGCCTGTCGTATATATGTGTATATATATATATATATATGTATGTGTGTGTGTGTTTTGTGTGTCTGTTTTTGTCCACCTAGCATTACTTGACAAACCGATGCTGGTATGTTTACGTCCCCGTCACTTAGCGGTTCGGCAAAAGAGACCGATAGAATAAGTACTAGGCTTACAAAGAATAAGTCCCGGGGTCGATTTGCTCGACTAAAGGCGGTGCTCCAGCATGGCCGCAGTCAAATGACTGAAACAAGTTAAAGAGTAAAAGAGTAAAAAGAGATAGATGTATATATATATATATAATATATATATATATATATATATATATATATATATATATATATATATATATATATATACGTATACATACATACATATTTATTTTCTTTTACTTCTTTCAGTCATTTGACTACGGCCATGTTGGAACACCACCTTTAGTCGAACAAATCAACCTCAGGACTTATTCTTTGTAAACCTAGTACTTATGCTATCTGTCACTTTTGTCGAACCGCTAGGATACAAGGACGTAACCTCGCCAACATCGGTTGTCAAGCGATGATGGCGGGACAAACACAGACACACAAATACACACCTGCACGCACACACATATATAAACGACAGGCCTCTTTAAGTTTCCGTCCACCAAGTCCGCTCTCAAAGAAGAGGCTTGCAGTTTTTATACTCTTACTCGGTATTAATTAAGAGGACTACATCGCCTCAGTCCTTAACTGGTACTTATTGTATTCTTTTCTACTTTAGGCTCAAGGCCCGACATTTTTAGATCGACCCCATTACTAAACTGGTACTTAATTTATCGACTCCGAAAGGATGAAAGGCAAAGTCGACCTCGGGGGAATTTGAACTCAGAACGTAAACACGGACGAAACAGCGCACAGCTTTTCGCCTGGCGTACCAACGATTCTACCAGCCTGCATGCCTGCGTAAATGTTGTAAATCGAAACTTCGAAGTCACAGTCAACCGTTTCTTCCTTCGAAATAAAAGTGATTCTCTGTATAAAGACATTCTGCAATTCTTCAAATGATTTGCTTTTTTATTTTACATAAAAGTACAGATAAAAGAATATAAATGATATGCCAACACACAAATACACACACACACACATATACATATACAGTATATATATATTTATAACACACACACACAAACACCACACACACCACTATATATATATATATATATATATATATATGTATATATATGTATATATATACAGGGGTGCATAGGCACAATTGACACATGAAAGAAAAACGAAGGAGGCGGAGGGGGAAGCGGAGGAGGGGGAGGATGAGGAGGGGAGGAGGTAGAGGGATAAAAAAGGAAGGAAAGGAAGTGAATAGTGTGAAAAAGTGAGGAAATGCGTCTGTAAGGATGTTCTGGCTGTCAAAAAGAATTAATTGTAAGAATAATCTCTAAATTTGTTCAAAATGGAGAGTCTTATTGAAATCCAATATCGGAACGGACCAGGTTTTAATTTGTATGTCACGTGTCTGACTCAATATATAGTGCTGTTGTTGTTGTTGTTGCTGTTGTTGTTGTTGTTGTTAGTGGTGATCATTTGTGGTGGCGTTGATGTTGGTGATGGTATAATGGTAGCGCGGAAGTATGTGGAGGAGAGGAGGAGGAGGAGGAGGAGGCTGTGATGGCCGAGGTGTTGACAGTTCTGATGATGACGACGATCATGATGGCGATGGTGATGATGATGATGACAATAACGAAGACGACGTCAACAATGATGATGATGATGATGATGGTGGTGGTGTTGGTGGTAGTGGCGGTGGTGGTTATGATGATGATGGTGATGATGATGATGATGATGATGGTTATTATTATGATGATGATGACGATGACGACGATGATGATGATGATGATGATGATGATGATGATGGTGGTGGTGTTGCTGGTTCAGCTGCTGATGATAACGATGGTGGTGGTGGTGGTGATGTTGATGTTGATGATGGTGATTATGAGGATGATGATGATGATAATGCTGATTTGGTGATGCTCGTGATGCTGCTGCTGATGATGATGAAGATGGTGTCGGTGATGATGGTGACGACGACGACGACGACGACGACGACGACGATGATGATGATGATGATGATGATGATGATATATTAGTCACTTAAGTAACGTTAGTGACTGAGTTAAAGTTAGTTGTCGAAGTGTCAGTGGTGGTGGTCGCCGTCATTAGTAATTTTCGGTAACGGCTCTTTGTTAAAGCTTAGCTTTTGGTGATAATTTTGGTGTTACTATAGTCACCTGAAACTGGCGGCAGCGGCGGCGGCGGCGGCGGCGGTGGTGGTGTTGGTGAGAGTATAAGTGGTGGTTTCGACACAGGTGTGAAAGCTAAGGTCTTAGTTTTGGTGGATGGTCGTGGGGCTGGTGGGATGGGGTTACAGTCCGAATGACATGGCTATCAGCAATGGTGATAGTAATGGCGGTAGGAATATTAGCAATGGCGTTATCGACATGGGTGGTGATAGCCACTAATGGATTAGTATACTAATTGCGGATGTAGTGGTAGTATCGTATTGTTCTTAATATTATTATTAAACTGTTGCTGGAATCGTTTTTATCATTGTTGTTGCTGTTGTTGTTGTAGTGGGTGATGATGATGATGATGATGATGAGGGGGGGGGAGAGGAGGAGGAGGAGGATGACGATGATGTTAATGAGGATGACGATCGTGATGATGTGATGATGATGTTAGTGATTATGATAACGATGATGGTGATGAGAATGATGATGATGATGAAGATGATGATGATAATGAGAGGGAAGATTATAGTATTGATGATGATGATGAGGTTGAAGAGTATAGTGTTGAAGTGGAGGCGCAATGGCCCAGTGGTTAGGGCAGCGGACTCGCGGTCATAGGATCGCGGTTTCGATTCCCA
>NW_021831868.1:52500-55000 GCF_006345805.1 Octopus sinensis | reverse complement strand
AACTCCCTATTCGCCGCAGTAGGCTGTGTTGAAACATCCTGAACGAGTTATTAGGAAGTAGTGAATGATGTAAGAATGCACGTACGTACGTACGTAAGTATGTATGTATGTATGTATGTATGTATGTATGTATGTATGTATGTATGTATGTATGTATGTATGTATGTATGTATGTATGTAAGTATGTATGTATATATATATATATATATATACTTTATAAAAATAGGGTAAAGTAAAATTATTTACTTTACCACACACCGAGATTTTTAGAAATAGCAGCCAAAAGTTTGGCTATTTCTTCTACTGCAAGAAAAAGTCTCCCAGACAATGCATACTCAGAAATAACACACATAGGTATAAGGGAAAAAACAACGAAAGATCACATCCATATGAGATCACCCGAGGACAGCCTGTTTCTGGATTAGTGGATTAAACGCCAACATTTCCTTCATCAGCTCAGAAATTTCTTCTGATTTACATTTGAAAGTACTAAGAATCAAACATACCCGTCCGATATATGTAACACCGGACAAACCATATATATATGAAGATAGGTAGGTAGGTATGTTTTGCTTTTTAACTATTAAAACTCTTTCTTTGTGGAAGGAGCTGGTTCCTGACAAAGATACAAGGCTCCAACGTTAGAAAAGAAGAAAATTCTTTATCACAAACTATAAGGTGAAGTCTCTAACATTTTCTAAATCTATTAAGTCGTTAAAAAACGAGCATGACAGCAGAAGAGTACAAACTTCGAATTTAAATATATTTTCCAGCCACGTGCTTTTACATATATGTGTAGCTACACGTATATATGAATATACGTTATCTCTGTCTGTCTGTCTGTATCTCTCTCTCTCTCACTGTCTGTCTGATTATCTATCTATCTCTGTCTATCTGCCTGACTGTCTGTCTATCTATCTATCTATCTATCTATCTATCTATCTATCTATCTATCTATCTATCTATCTATCTATCTATCTATTTATCTATCTATCTTTTGTCTAGCGAATGTTTCAAAAAACAGATGGGTGAATGTAGCAAAGATGGCACGTATGAATGACGAAGCCACCTTGAGCCTAATCCTATGAACCCGGAAAATTGAAAACATAGGGTTACCTACTTGCATACAATGTGGTAACATGTAACATTATTGACCGAGGTTACCGCGGTCTTTTCCGTAGGCTTTTCTTTCCACGGTTAGACCTGACCTGCTTCCCCCTTTACACTTTACATCATGACATTTCCGTGATACACGATCCCTATTGATCGTTTTTTTTTCTTTCCCTTTTACGATACCTTTTGATCGTAAACCTACCCCACCTTTTTTTCTCTCCCCAAAAAAGAAAATCTCTACTTTGTAATCTGTCCCGTCTGTGTGCAGCCCTGTGTGGCTACTAAAGAAACATATCTATCTATCTATCTATCTATCTATCTATCTATCTATCTATCTATCTATCTATCTATCTATCTATCTATCTATCTATCTATCTATCTATCTATCTATCTATATATCTATCTATCTAACTATCTGTCTGTATGTCTGTCTGTCTGTCTGTCTGTCTGTCTCTCTTTCTCTCTCTCTCCCTCTCTCTCTCTCTCTGTCTGTTGGTCTATCTATCCAACCATATGTCCATCCATCATTCTATCCATATGAATTCATGTAACTCTTGTTGCTTACTAAGTAATACTATCCATCGGGACAACGGGTGGCTTTCCTTCACCACTTGCAGCCTACCTACCGATAGCCATCAGGAACTTCCTGTTCATTCGGATACCACGCATGCCTGAGGAGACAGGCTCTGTTAAGGGCGTGCGAAACATGAAGTAGCACGGAATCAAATTCAAACTCTTTTGAATTATACATACATACATATATTATATATATATATAGAATGGTTGTATACTGTCAATCTAACAAGAACGTGACAGTAGGGGGTACACCACCGTTGTATAGCCCTAGGAGGCATCGAACGCCTCCTGACAGCTTCGACACATTTTTTCCCTGTGTCCTTATATACATATATGAAGGGGAGATAAACACCCCTGGCCGTCGGAACTGCATCTAGGGACACCGTGTTTCAGGATCATTGTCCTTCATCGTCCTAGAGTAGCAGACACCGGTCGGCTGGTGATATTTGCCTGGACTTCGTATCTGTATATATATATTGGGTATGGTAGATGAGTTCAGCAAAAATTTAGATTCAGATGATTAAGGTACTTAAGTTGAGGCAACAAAATTTAGTACGGTGTTATCCATACAATTTCAAAGTAAGGTGATTAAAATCAAAATAAGCAACAAGGATATCCAAAGGTAATGCAGTATGATCGTTTCATGCAACTCCATTTAATTGAACAATGCAATCATTATATCAGTTTAAAATGTGGAGCAATCTTTAGCTGCACAAAGACATAGAATTTAATTAAATTAGAACAGATGGACACATTCGTATAATGTATATACTTATGTGTATGTATATACTTATGTGTATGTATATACTTA
>NW_021831868.1:35000-47500 GCF_006345805.1 Octopus sinensis | reverse complement strand
TGCTCTTGTTATTAACAAAGACTTGTGAGTGGATTTGGTAGACTGAAACTGAAAGAAGCCCGTCGTATATATATGTGTGTATATATATATATATATATATATATATGTACGTCTGTGTATATGTTTGTGTGTCTGTCTGTCCCCCCAACCTCGCTTGACAACTGATGCTGGTGTGTTTACATCCCCGTAACCTAGCGGTTCGGCAAAACAGACCGATAAAATAAGTACTAGGCTTACAAAGAATAACACCTGGGGTCGATGTGCTTGACTATAGGCGGTGCTCCAGCATGGCCACAATTAAATGACTCAAACAAGTAATAGAGTAAAAGAGTAAAATAGTATAACTATCATAGTTATATTAACATAAATATGAGGCAAGTATCTTGTGTGTAGGTCTAGGTAATGAAATGAACTGCATTACTCGTCTGGTGTTTTAATTCATAGAACCTAAGGAAGTATGAAAGGTAACTCTTTACTCTTTACTCTTTTACTTGCTTCAGTCATTTGACTAGGGCCATGCTGGAGCACCGCCTTTAGTCGAGCAAATCGACCACGGGACTTATTCTTTGTAAGCCCAGTACTTATTCTATCGGTCTCTTTTGCCGAACCGCTAAGTGACGGGGACATAAACACACCAGCATCAGTTGTCAAGCAATGCTAGGGGGACAAACACAGACACACAAACACATACACACACACATATATATATACATATATACGACAGGCTTCTTTCAGTTTCCGTCTACCAAATCCACTCACAAAGCATTGGTCGGCCCGGGGCTATAGCAGAAGACACTTGCCCAAGATACCACGCAGTGGGACTGAACCTGGAAACATGCGGTTGGTTAGCAAGCTGCTTACCTCACAGCCACTCCTGCAAAATTTGAAATCGAAATCCAAGCGAAAGGACCATAACTAAATACCTCAAGCCATTTTTTGTTGTTCTGTAAATCCAGTCATTTATCTGTTAATTCAACAACGCTTAATAATAATTTTAGTGATGAGTGCAACGGTAAGCACGACGGCAGCGACGAAGAGGAAGTGGATGATGATCATGACGATGATGATGATAATGATGATGGTGATGATGATGATGACGATGATGACGACGACGATGATGATGACGACGATGATGATGATGATGATGATGGTAATGATGAAGATGATGAAGATGATGATGATGATGATGATGATGATGATGATGATGTGATAATTGTAATGATGATAATGAGGATGATGATGATGATGATGATGATGATGATGATGATGGTAATGTCGCTGCTGCTGGTGATAATGAATGTGATCATGGCTGCCACAACGATGATACTAATAATGATGGTGATGACGTGTGTGTATGTGTGTGTGTGTGTGGGGAGGAAAGGATTGTGATGATGATGTTGGTGGTGGTGGTGGTGGTGATGATGGTAACAAACAAGACAAAAAAAAGAAGAGATTATAAAAATAATAACAAACAACATAGAAAACAAAAAAAAAGGAAGGAAACAGTTACAATTGGTGTCAGTAAGTTAAAACATTCATGATTCATTGCTTTGGAATTGGTTGCTACGCCATGTTCTTGTCTTCACATACACACACAAACACACACACGCGACACGCACAGTCTCACAAATACACAAACGACTATTGTACGTGAATTTATGCCCCCCCCGACACACATATGTATATATATATAAACAGAGAGAGAGAGAAAAAGGCAAGGGAGAAAGAGAGAGAGAGAGAGAGAGAGAGATTGATATATTGATGGATATATAGGCAGATACATAGATAGATAGATTTACTTTTTTGATTGTTTGTTTCAGCCATTGGACTGCGGCCATTCTGGATCAGTGCTTTAAGCGCATTTAGTTCATCAATTCAATCTGCTACCTGTATATATACACACACACACACACACACACATATATATATATGCGCATGTGTGTATGTGTGTATGTGTGTGCATGTGTGCGTGTGTGTGTGTATGCGTGTGTGTGTATGTGTGTGTGTGTGTGTGTGTGTGTGTGTGTGTGTGAATACATATATATATGCATGTTCATTGTCGAAACGGTAAAGAACAAAATAATAGGTTACAAGAAGCGGTACGAATATAAACATACATACAAACATACATGCATACATACATACATACATGCATGCATACATACATACATACATACATACATACATACATACATATATATATATATACATACATACATACATACATACATACATACATACATACATACATACATACATACATATGCTTGTGTTTACACCCCCACTCCGTATATACAGAAACACTTACACATACTTTTACATATATATTTAAAAATTAACCACCATAGGAATCGAACTCGCACACATTCAGATGTACCTACAAATGCATGCATGCCTATATAAGCTGGAATGGGTGCAACGGTGAGCTCATACCTCGACAAGAAAACTTAACGGCAGATATTGCTCATTGTAAAAACATTTGCAATCACACAATAAATATATATTCATCTATTAAATCAATTTAAGTAGATACATATGCAAATGTATACACCACAGATAGACAGAGATATCGATGCATACATACACGCATACACATACGTTGTTGCATACACATATGTTTATATACATACAGACATGCACACGTACGTCCATTACATATATATACACATGTAAAAGATTTGCGCTTCTCAGACGCCAGCTATGATGTCACCTAAGATTTGCCATATATGTCGAGAAGGCGGAGCTCCTGGCTGAAGTTTTACATGGTAACAAAGTCCAAACACAACCGTATTGTATATGCACGTGTATGTGCATGTGGGGGAGTGTGTTAGAGTATGTGTATATGTATGTATGTGTGTGTGCATGTATGTAGGTACACACCTATATATATATATATATATATATATATATTATATATATAGTATATATGTGTGTGTGTGTATATGTATATATATCATATAAGTATATATATATATATGTACATGTATATATATGTGTGGGGTATAAGACGCAGGAGTGGCTGGGTAGTAAGTACCTTGCTTGCTTACCAACCACATGGTTCCGGGTTCAGTCCCACTGCGTGGTAACTTGGCGAAGTGTCTTCTACTGTAGCCTTGCGCCAACCAAATCCTTGTGAGTGGATTTGGTAGACGGAAACTGAAGGAAGCCTGTCGTATATATATATGCATACGGTTGTGTGTCTATCGACCATCGCTTGGCAGCCGATCCTGGTATGTTTATGTCCCCGTAGCTTAGCATTTCGGCAAAAGAGGCCAATAGAATAAGTTTTAGACTTATAAAGAATAAGTCCTGGTTCGATTTGTTCGACTAAAGGCGTTGCTCCAGCATGGCCGCAGTCAAATGGCATATATATGATTAATTCTTTACAGGATCTAATAGCACCAAGGTATTTTTATAAGTAACGTAGTTAGTGATACGAGCAGCGTGATGGTCTAAAAAAATATATGCGGGCACTCACGTATATACTAATGTATACACAGACTTTTCCTATCACCATGTAAAGATACACATCGACAGATTTAAAGACTTATCGATATACGCACCCGTCTATATATAAAATCACGCACGGGCATACTCCATCATACAGTCCGAGATGCACTGTAAGTCCTAGATCCTACGAAGGGAAGGTTTCGAGTTTAACATAAATAATAACAGAAATAGGCTGAGGTTCTCTACAATGTACTACAATATATATTTGGAATGGCTGTGCGGTAAATAGCTTGCTTACCAGCCACATGGTTCCGGGTTCAGTCCCACTGCGTGGCACCTTCTACTATAGCCCCGGGTCGACCAAAGCCTTGTGAGTGGATTTTTTAGTAGGCAGTAACTGAAAGAAGCCTATCGGATATGTGTGTGTTTGTATATGTTTGTGTGTCTGTGTTTGGCTCCCCAACATCCGAAACTTAGTGGTTCGGCGAAAGAGACCGATAGAATAAGTACTAGGCTTACAAAGAATAAGTCCTGGGGTCGAGTTTCTCAACTAGTGGCGTATTTACATCCCTGTGTGTTACGTCTCGGTGTGTTTACATCCCTGTAACTTAGTAGTTCGGCAAAAGACACCGATAGAATAAGTACTAGGCTGTGTGCTACGTATTGGTGTGTTTACGTCCCTGTAACTTAGCAGTTCGGCAAAATACACCGGTAGAATATGTACAAGGCTTGCAAGAGAAAGCAATCGATGTAAAACGTCCAGAATTGTACAATCGGAAGGCTTACATGTTTCCTCAGGATAATACTAGACATCATGCTTCTTTGCAGATCTGGCAGAAATTGGTACAGCTTAGCTGAGATAGCCTAGGACACCTACCGTAAAAGAAAAAAAAATTACCTTCTGGAATTATTCCGACTCATAAGGGCCGGTTTCCCGGTTTCCATGGCGTATGAATTCCCCATTTGGACGAGACACAGGTCCGTCCCAGGATTACTCAGTTTTGCCAGCTGAGTGAACTGGTGCAACGTGAAATGAAGTGTTCTGCCCAGGAACACAATGCATCTCCCGGTCCAAGAATCGACACTACGATCTTACCATCACCAGTCCAAGATTCCTAACAAAAAAGCCATGCGCCTCCACAACTATCGTACGCCCCTGATCGTTCATGTTCACTACTGTATGAGTTGAATCGATGATGTAGCAGTGATACACTAGTGATCTGATGATCTGATGATCTAGCCTTATTTGCATTTATTTGTTAATATTTTATTATATTGTACAGTGTTATCATCGTTTATGTTCACCTCTGTATGAGTAGAATTGTTGATGTAAGGATGATGCTCCGGTGATCGGATGATCTAGTGATCTGATGATCCAGCATTGTACAGTTCTGAGCGTACATATTAATGCTAACATGCCAGCAGAACTTCTTCCATAGAGTAATACTTGAAGAAGGTTGTGAAACGGCTGTAAACCTTTGGAACTGACGTGGTCAAATTAACATGCATTCACCACTCATACATTCTGAGTTTATGGCCTTATATGTGTTTTTATGCACATATATTTACACGCGCGCGCACACACATACACACACGCATATATATATATACACATACATATGTATATACACCCATTCACAATACAAATGTGATATAAATATTCGCACACAGACACACATATATATATATATGCTGTCAGTAAGGTTACAGATGTGGGCCGAAGAAATTCCGGACAATGGACATCAGTTAGAATAAGAACCGTGATAAACGAGTGAAGAACGAATATATAGTGCGTCCCGAAATACCAAATATATATATATATATATACACAGTGAGAGAGAGAGAGAGAAGGAAAGATAGAGAGAGAAAAGAAAGGGAGGTAGCGAAAAGGATGCATGCACACACGCGGTGGCACATATATGCATGTGTGTATGTGTTTGAGTGAGTATGCGTGTGATATGTATGTCTATCTGTGTGCGCTGAGGATCTTGTAATCATTTTTTTGTTTCCTTCTGTCATTACGGCTTCTTTTTTGGCATAGGTGAGAGACATGTCACCGTCAACGTTTTTTTGGGGGGGGGGATTGGGGGGGATTGGGGGAGGGGAGATAGCTCTGGGAAGTAATCCCAAATATGGATAAAAACCAAACAAAACCACAAAGTATTTCTATAACAACCGATTTTTATTTCATTAGATCTTATCGCGAAATTTAGGACACTTTTGTCCTAGAGCGACAGAGTTATGATTTAGATTAAATAGTCCAAACCATAGCAAATATATATATATATAAATATATATATATATATATATGTATATATATATATATATATATATATATATATATATATATATATATATATATATATATATATGTATATATGGAACAATTTGAAATACAATATATTTATATCTGTTGGTTAAAAAAGAAATTATCTAACGGATTTCATTGGAATAGCCATCACTTTTGACAGTATTTGTATGTTAGGCAAAAAGGTAATTAAAACAAGACAACGCCCTGCCAATTTCTATTTTATTTAATATTTATTAAATATATATTAGAAATTATTTGTCATCACCATCATGAGGAATTTCGACATTAATAATTAATTGTGTATATATGTATATATATATATATACACACATGCATACATACATGTACACATATATATATATATGTGCATACATATATATACATACATACATATACAAATATATATATATATATATATATATATATATATATATATATATATATATATATATACATATATGTGTGTGTATATATATATAAAATTAGGGTTTGCTATTTTAGTTACTTAGTGTATAACATTTGATTTGTTTTGAGGGTAATATTTTCTGTCATTGACTAATTGACTGATTGACAGTTATTTTTAATCTGCTGAGGCGGTTAAATTGGAGGTTGTGGTTGTTCTACATTTGTCTAAATGAAAGGCGTGGAGGCGCATGGTTTAGTGGTAAGGGTGTCAGCATCATGATCGTAAAATTGTGGTTTCGACTCCTGGACCGAGCGGCGCGTTGTGTTCTTGATCAAAACACTTCATTTCACGTTGCTCCAGTCCACTCAGCTGGCAAAAATGAGTAACGCTGCGATGGACTGACGTCCCGTCCAGCTGGGTAACACATACGCCATAGAAACTGGGCCCATGAGCCTGGCTAGGCTTTAAAAGGGCGTATTTATTTGTTTTTATTAAATGAAATACGGGATATTCTCCAACTAGTATGTCTGTGACCATGCGTCAGGTAAAACGTGCTTTATTTTCTACTTTCTAGATATCAGAATTATCGTCGCTATCATGATGAAGATCATCATAATCAACTTTATCATCACCAACTTCATCACTATCATCATCATCATCATCATCATCATCATCATCATCATAACCATCATCATCATCATCATCATCATCGTCATCATCATCATCGTCATCATAACCATCATCGTCATCATCATCATCATCACCATCACCATCTCCATTACCATCATCATCACAACTACCAGCACTAACGTTAGCACCACCACCTCCACGACATCGTCACCATCACTACACCAGGAACATATCACTATCACCGCCACTACCCCACATTGCTATCTTCATTGACATCATCATTACCGTTATCGTCATCATCATCATCATCATCATCATCATCATCATCGTATTCGACGTCATCAACATCAACATCCTGCTCTATAGTTTTGGCTCTAAGTGCGTAAAGCGCACAGACTTACTTCATCCTAGCCTACATGCACTCACTCCCCACGCGATGGAAATGGTGATAAAATCAATAGAAAAATAATCAAAGTTAAAACCGGTAACAAAGTCACAAATTTATTTAGGAAAAAGGAATAAAAGAGGTAAAAAAAATGTTGGGTATTTTTTGCAGAGTTCATTTGGACAAGGCTTTCATTATGAGAATAGTTTTGTATCACTAGCCGCGAAGTCCTATAAAGTCTCATGGGTAGGCCCTTTCCTCCTAACTAAAGAATGGAAAAATCATATTCAATAGGAGCAGGTGTGGTTGTGTGGTAAATTTGCTTCCCAACCACATGGTTCGGGACTGCATCGTGGCCTCGAGGCGATGAAAGCCTGGTGAATGGATTTGGTAGACGGAAACTGAAAGAAGCTCGTCATGTGTGTGTGTGTGTGTGTGTATGCATGTGTGTATATTTGTGCGTGTCTTTGAGTCTGTATCTGTTCCCTACCACCGCTTGGCAGCCGGTGTTAGTGTGTTTATGTCCATGTAGATTAGCGGTTTGACAAAAGAGATAGATCAAATAGGTACCAGGCTTAAAGAGAATAAGTACTGGGGTCGATTGGTTCGACTAAAATTCTTCAACGTAGTGACCCAGTATGGCCGCAGTAATGCTGACTGAAAAAAGTGAAAAGTAAAAGATATAATGTAAATATGAAAGCAAAAAACGTTGTTGGGTTATTTTATTGATCTTTTTTTTAAACCTTTGTTGTAGAACATTTCTTTCCGTGGGTTCATAGAAAGAAATAAGAAATTCTCACCTTAGTTTAGTGTATCGGGGGCAAGTTGAAATTGGGACCTTTATTTCGTATCTCTTTTTACTCCAGCGAAATATAACACGGCACTTCACAATCATTAAAAAAAATTTCCTGATACAGCATAAATTTTGTAATTACGCTTAATTTAACTGACAGTTTATAGTTGAGGAATTTTTGTAATAATGAAAATAATATAAGCAGCAACACCACCATCACCAACGCCGTTCAAGAATTTGGACCAGGCGATCTCCATTTCCAGCGACTTCGAGGGCCACCTTCCAGTGGTGTCGGGCGTCAACGAAGAGCCCTCGACTACAAGACGACTAAAATTTTTATTCCCAAAGTCTAGGGTCTCCCGCCCCTAAGCCCTAGACCATCACCTAATCCCCCTTACCCGTCTTGTTGCTTAACAACAACAACAACAACAACAACCATCACCACCAACAAAGAATAACCATGGCAACAACGTCAATAGCCGTAGTTATAGTAAGAAAAGCAAGTGCAATTACAGACCAATTGTAACAACGATTAAAGTAGTCACAATAGCCACAACAACAGTAAGAGCATGAGTGGAACATTAAAACAACAGGTAAATCACCCTGAATTCAGATACTGTAGATTCTAAAACTAAGCAAGGACACGTCAGCTAATGCAGTCTTAGATACACTGAAAAACGGAATTAAAACTGTGTTTCAGTTGGAGCGCTTTTAATCGATAGTCTTCTTGATCAGACTGTCCTTGGATCCTTATGGTTTAAATTGAAAAAGAACGGACGTGTTGCAAAAGTTACTTCTATGTACATTATGTAAAGAAACGGTCGGTAGGTCATGACCGGAAAGCGTTTAATCAGCTTGATGAAAACTGGTCCAGATAACAAAAATCAAGAATTCTAGTCGCAGATAATCTATGTATGAGAGAAAACAGACGGACAGGCCAATGACCGCATCGTAATGTAGTCTTCAATAATCAAAGTTGGGGCACATTTTATCACATTGTTCTAGACAATAACAAATTCAAGAAAGTTGGATAATGCAGTCTCAAAGAAAGAGCAATCAAAAGCAAATAACGGATAAATCGGGACTTGAACGCATTTTACTAAAGATGTGCTGCTTAAGAGCCGACTTGGGTCTATAAAATAACAATTTGAAGGAAGCATTCATTGCACAATGTAAAACATGATACACTATATCTGAAAATGATGACAAAGGAATAATGTAAAGGTTAGTTTCAATGAGTGTAACAACTTTTATCATTCGTGAGCTGGATCAAGGTTGACCTGAGGCGAGGTTTAGCAAAGACAACAGCTAAAATGAAAATGGCAGTGTCAAACGCAATAACAGCTGCTTCGGTTTTGAAAAATAGTCGCTGGCAGACGACTTACAGATGTTTGTAGCCAAAACTTTTTTTTCTTTTTTGCTACATGGAATATTTAAATAACTTCAATTGAAAAACGATTTCACAAAAACAGATGAATAAACTCTAAAGTCTTATAACTTTTCTGTCAGATTTTTGAAAATATTAGTTGCGAACGTAGATGACTATAAATGAGAAAATGATTGCTCTAGGAATAAAAGCAATTGTAAAAGGACAAAGCGACATTTTCGAGACAAACAAAATGGACGGTGTTTGCCATTTTCAGTGGTGCTGGTTGCTACTTTGAAATATAATGTCTAACAGTGCTGACATGTGGAGTCACGTATTGCAGTTTAATGGAAGTTTGGGTTGTTTAAATACACTGGCCTAATGTCAAGAGGTCAATCACTTGATGAATTACGTAGATGTTATTCATCTCTCTCTCCCTCTGTATAAATATATATATATATATATATATACATACATATATAAATGCATACATACATAAATGTATATATACATCTATATATACGTATTTGCGCATATATGTATATATAATTCTCAGTTTAATGTAAAGTATGTTGATGGTAATGATAGTGGTGATGGTGATGTTGGTGGTGATGGTGATGATGGTAGTGATGGTAGTGGTGGTTGTTGTGGTGGTGGTGGTGATAGTAGGCTATTAGCAATAATGTCGGTGCTGCAGTAGCAGCTGATGGTGATGATGATGATGATGATGATGATGATGATGATGATGATGACGCTGTTGATGGTCATATTAGTGGCACTAGTAATGATGGTAACGGCCTTTGTATATTGCAGTAGCAGTAGCAGCCGCAGCAAGCTCTTCATCCTGATCGTCATCATTACTATCATCATCATCAGCATCAGCATCAGCAGCTGTAGTTCTAGTGGTAGTTGTAGTAAGGATACTAGTAGCAGTGACTACAACAATCTCATCATGATCATCGTTAGCATTATCATCAGCAGTAGCAGCAGCAGCAGCATTATTATTATTATTATTATTATTAGTAGTAGTAGTAGTATTAGTAGTAGTAGTAGTAGCAGCAGCAGCAGTAGTAGTAGTGATGGTGGTAGTAGTTGTAGTAGTAGTAGTAGTAGTAGTAGTGGCAGCGGCAGCAGCAGTAGTAGCAGCAGTAGTAGTAGTAATGTTGGTGATGATGGTGGTAGTGGTGGTGGTGCTGAAGGTGGTGGTGTTGATGGTGGTGGTGGTAGATTTTCCCGATTTTTGCACCTGATTCACAGAACAAACAAACCAAAAATGGAATACCGTTCTATCTATCTGTAAATATTCCTGTATATTTCCCCCCCTTTTTTGTCTTCGAACAGTAAAATAGATATTCAAATACACACACACACACACACACACACACATACACACACACACACACATATATATATGTATGTACGTATGCATGTGTGTATGTATGTATATACATGTGTGTATGTATGGATGTATGTATATGTGTGTATGCATGTATGTATGTATATGAGTGTGCGTGGATGTATATACACGTATATGCATGTATGTGTGTATGTATGGATGTATGTATATGTGTGTATGCATGTATGTATGTATATGAGTGTGTGTGGCAATACATACCCGTATACGCATGTATGTGTGTATGTATGTATATATATATGTACGTATGTACGTATGCATGTGTGTATGTATATGAGTGTGCGTGGATGTATATACACGTATATACATGTATGTATGTATGTATGTATGTATGTATGTATGTATGCATGCATGTATGCATGCATGCATGTATGTATGTATGTATGCATTTATGTATGTATGTATGTATGTATGTATGCATGCATGCATGCATGTATGTATGTATGTATGTATGTATGCGTGCATGTATGCATGCATGTATGTATGCATGCATGTATGTATGTATGTATGTATGTATGTATGTATATATGTATGCATGCATGTATGTATGCATGCATGTATGTATGTATGTATGTATGTATGTATGTATAAGTGAGCGATGTTTGTAGGTTACAAAAGAAGGTGGGGAACTGGTCAGGGACGTGAGAGCTGGCTAAGAAAAATCCTGAAGATCGGTGTTTGAAGTCTGAGAGACAGGAATTTCTGTGGAAGAGCTATTATTACATGAGTTGAAATGTTGTGCCAACGAGGCTATTGAGAATCTGACAAAGGCACCTGGAAATTATGAAAAGGAAGAGGTTGGTTGGTTAAATTTGGTGACATTTCAAGGAAAGAGCGTAAAGGTGAAAAGAGAAGACGGGGAAGAACAAAGAGATGGGGTTGCAACAGTTTTATTGTCTAGCCATCAGCCGCAAGATCTACCATTTATATGCATGATACACGCAGATACATACAAACCGCCATACACACGTAATGGATGCATAGATACATCGCATTATAAAGCTAAAAGTATATGGAAGCATTCCGTCGGTTACGATGACGAGGGTTCCGGTTGATCCGAATCAACGGAACAGCCTGCTCGTGAAATTAACGTGTAAGTGGCTGAGCATTCCACAGACACGTGTACCAATAACGTAGTTCTCGGGGATATTCAGCGTGACACAGAGAGTCTGGGAATCGAAACCGCGATCCTACGACCGCGAGTCCGCTGCCCTAACCACTGGGACATTGCGCCTCCACCAAAAGTATATGAACGCTCATCGGTTTCGACGATAATATTAAAGCTATTCGATCAAATAAACTAAATACTGACAGAATTAGCGTGGGTTTAATTTTATCTGGGAGCAAAATCAACGCTACACCGGATGTAGAAATCGGTATCTGTCCATTGTCGATACCCTTATATTCGTAACTCAAAGGAAATCACACGAATCACATGGTTCCGGATTCAGCTCTACTGAAGTGATTTCTACTATAGCTTTGTGAGTGGATTTGGTAGACGGAAACTGAAAGTAGCCCGTCGTATATATGTATGTATATATATGTGCGTGCGTGTGTGTGTGTGTGTGTGTGTGTGTGTGTGTATGTGTGCGTGTGTGTGTGTGTATTTGTGTGTCTGCCGGCCCTTTGAAATACAGGTACAACAGAAACAGGAAGTAAGAGTGAGAGAAAGTTGTGGTGAAAGAGTACAGCAGGGATCACCACCATCCCCTGCCGGAGCCTCGTGGAGCTTTAGGTGTTTTCGC
>NW_021831868.1:22500-30000 GCF_006345805.1 Octopus sinensis | reverse complement strand
GTCCAAGATCTCCTTCGGATTCTTAAAATCTTACGGGTGAGATTTACAGGTGGTTTTTGGACGCAGTTTCTATTCGGTTGAGCGACTACTGGAATATATATTCTTTTTCTTTTGCCTCAGATAAATCTTGAATTGGTACAACTATGATTAGAGCATTGTGTATTCAGCGAAATAATTTGCTCACATTGGGTACTGCACATGCTGACAGCGTGAGTCAGACGTTCAGATATAGCTCAGTTGATTATTAACACATTAGCGACAGCAGTCTTTACATGGAATTCACCCAATTTAATGGAGGTGAATTACAATTGATGTTGAATGATCAACATAGACGGGTTTGTACTCTATACGAGCAGCAGTGATTAAATACTCTACACATATGGGACAGTCTGTCCTGCGGTGGTATATCAGTATTGTCAGTTACCAGTGTCTTGAAGTTTATTATCAAGGTGAACCTCTGGTGGTAACATTACGATAGTTCATTCTTTCTCTTGAAGGATAATGCGGATTGATAGAGTATGTATTGTCTCTCACAGAGACTGAGTTGGCAATTGCGAATTACAGGGATATCATTAATATTCCGTTTGGTGTTAAGGAAATCATTCCAATTCTCGCAGTCTCTCATGATGAAGTGAAACAGGGGGAGTGCGTTTTCCCCATATCTGCACATGAAGGAGTGCATATGCAATGTACACCATCCCTTAAAATCATTGGCTTTGATGGCCGTGCATGTCTTATAATTCTATAGAATGACGGAGAGTATCGCTATAAATTACAGCCTTTGGTAGGCAAGATCCATCCAGTGGGAAATTGTAGGATTTCAACAGTTACAGGCAGGAATGTGAATTGATAGCTTTGAAGTTGTGTGTTTACGTCTATTGTAGCGACCGATGCTAAACAAATGTCTAAGCATGTGTAAGTGACTTTAACATTATGGAGTTATAGGAATTTGTAATGCCGATTGATCCGAGAGAAATGTATATTTAATTAGAACCAGGATGCTCCCAGCTACATCAGCTGAAACATCTATGTATAAGGAAGGATTGAACGAGATTGTCTTTCTGATTCTGGTCGGATTCTGTTTGAGGCTAGGGCATTCTCCATATATACTAACTTATCGGAGAATGAACTCCTTGCTAATGTCTCGTTATAGTGATTGCGTGATAGCTTAGAAATTCTTCTACTTATATTTGTTTTCAGTGTCGGGCATACAGATCATATCAATTCCTTCACGTAAGGAAGCAGCTTCAACTCAACATCTTTGTATTGTTGAAAATGGTAGCTAAAAAATCGAAGTATCGCTAATATTCCAATAGTAGGAAGTATCAAAGAAACAGCCATGTTGTCCGTAAGCAAAACATACAATTGCAAGCCTCAGAGGTCTAAGTACCTACTCACGTTAAAAAAATATCCTAAGAAAATATATAACAAAATATCCTAAACAGAAAAGAGAAATGTTCTCCAAATGCCCTACTAAAAAAAAGAGGATATTTTTCAAAATTTCATTAAATTGTTTTTTAAAAATAAATAAAGAAATTGAAAAAAGAAATTAAGAAAGTAGTTCTGTTCTATATTTAAAAGATGAGGAATTATGTACATTATTTATATTATTTACATTTGTCCCTTCAGCCTTCATCAGGTGTCTTCGGGAAATTTCGAACCTGGGTTCTCATTTCTAGGGAATCTTTCGATATTATTATTATTATTATTATTATTATTATTATTATTATTATTATTATTCAGTTCACTGCCTGGAATCGGACTCGGAATCTTGGGATTAGTAGCCGGCGCTCTTAACCACTAAGCCATATGCCTGGACTGAAAGAGTGATATTATCACTCTTTCTAAAAGCCATTTGAGGAAATTGCTTATACCAACAGAAGCTCCAAACCTTCCTCCACCAAGCTCTCAAATGGAATGCGAAACCTAGCCACAAACATAAATAGAAGAATCAGTAACTATTCATGCAAACGTTGTGTTAACAAGAAACAAGATGAGGACAAATATATCCGTCAAATGTAAATAATGTAAATAATTAAGAAAGTATCCTAGGAAAATATAAGACAAAAATCCAAAATAGAAAAAAGAGATGTTCTCCAAATGTCCCACTGAAAAAAATACATCCTTTCAAAATTTCATTTCAGAAATTTAAGAAGTAAATAAGGAAACAAAAGAAAACAATTTAAAATGTGAGTCTAGTAAAACTAACATTTGCTTTCTCGATTAATATTTCTTTGGTCACACGCAATTAGTTCATAAGCTCGTAGAATAGTTTCCCATTTCGAGAAATGCGAAAACAGAGCTAGCCATCCATTCATTTATCTAATACATACGCACATAAACAGCCATCACAGAATATGCTGGTTGTGGTCAATAAAAGTATAACTCTTCAACCATCCTGTATTGATGCCTGGTGCAGCGTAATTCACCATTCAATTTTTGCTGTCACATGAAGAATTTCGCCGAGCGAGAATATTTGATTATCAGCGAAGTGAACTGCCAGCTTTGTCCCAATAAATATCACCTATAAGTATTGAGTACCCTTTCTCTTCTTTGTACCCAAAGATAATTATGTAACGGTTCAGACAAAAGGGGAATGAAATTGTCACGTACACAACTTTTAACGGGTGGTTAGCCTTCGCGGTGAAACCTAAGAAAGAGACAGGGTGACGTAATTACCTCTCTCCGTTCCTCTTTCTTTTACTCTTTGTCGATGCATACAACAGGAATTTGTGTATGAAAAAGAAAACAATTAATCAATATGAAGGATACGACAGAAAGGAATCAAAGAAAAGACGTGGAAAGAATACCGATAATTTTTCTACAGTTATCACACAGAAATAAAACACCCCAAAGTATTTCTTATCTCTTTATTGCCCATAGAGGGGGACAAACAAGGACTGACAAATGGATTAAATCGATTACATCGACCCCAGTGCGTAACTGGTACTTAATTAATCGACCCTGAAAGGAAGAAAGGCAAAGTCGACCTCGGTGGAATTTGAACTCAGAACGCAACGGCAGACGAAATACCTATTCCTTTACTACCCACAAGGGGCCAAACACAGAGGAGACAAACAAGGACAGACAAGCGGATTAAGACGTTTATATCGACCCCAGTGCGTTACTGGTACTTACTTTATCGACCCCGAAAAGATTAAAGGCAAAGTCGACCTCGGTGGAATTTGAACTTGAAACGTAACGGCAGACGAAATACCTATTCCTTTACTACCCACAAGGGGCTAAACACAGAGGAGACAAGCAAGGACAGACAGGCGGATTAAGTCGATTATATCGACCCCAGTGCATAACTGGTACTTAATTAATCGACCCTGAAAGAAAGAAAGGCAACGTCGACCTCGGTGGAATTTGAACTCAGAACGCAACGGCAGACGAAATACCTATTCCTTTACTACCCACAAGGGGCCAAACACAGAGGAGACAAACAAGGACAGACAAGCGGATTAAGTCGATTATGTCGACCCCAGTGCATAACTGGTACTTAATTTATCGACCCTGAAAGGAAGAAAGGCAACGTCGACCTCGGTGGAATTTGAACTCAGAACGTAGCGGCAGACGAAATACCTATTCCTTTACTACCCACAAGGGGCTAAACACAGAGGAGACAAACAAGGACAGACAAACGGATTAAGTCGATTACATCGACCCAGCGCGTAACTGGTACTGATTTAATCGACCTGAAAGGATGAAAAGCAAAGTCGACCTCGGCGGAATTTGAACGTAACGGCAGACGAAGTACTGCTAAGCATTTCTCCCGGCGTGCTGCCGTTTCTGCCAGCTCGCCGCCTTAATAAAACACCTCAAAGTATTTTTGTTAAGTACTGTAATAACACTACTAGCCCAAAAGATATCACAACGATACCGTTTTGTTTTTTCCTTTTTTTTTTGTTACATGTTTCGTTATAAGACTCCGGCGATGCTGGGGCACCACCACGAAGCAGTTCAGTCGAATATATCCACTCTTGTACTAACACTTTCAAGTCTGATTTATACTCGTATCAAGACAATTCCCGCCCCGCCCCCGAGGATAATTAACCCCCTCCCCGTAGGACAATTCTCTCTGACGACAACTACCATCTTGGACAAATACAACCTTGGTTATATATGAAGAAATTTTAAATCACCATCTGTTCTCAGGGGTAATTGTCCATGAGGAGTAAATGTCCTTGACTTCTTATTCTATCGGTTCGTGTGTTGAACCTCCAGGTGACAGGGACGTGAACAACGTAAGACTATTTGTCAAGTGGTGACGCTGACAAATAGACAAAATACATACACACACTTATATATACATATACACATATACATACATTCATACATTCATACATACTTACTCACGCACATACACACACACACACACATATTTCTATACTACTCACAAGGGGATAAACATAGAGGGGACAAACAAGGACAGACAAACGGATTAAGTCGATTACATCGACCCCAGTGCGTAACTGGTACTTATTTAATCAACCCCGAAAAGATGAAAGGCGGAATTTGGACTCAGAACGTAACGACAGACGAAATACGGCTACGTATTTCGCCCGGCGTGCTAACGCTTCTGCCAGCTCGCCGACACACACCACACACACACAAACACACACAACCACACACATATATATATATATACACATTATATATATATATATATATATATATATATGCACGTATGTGTATGTACATTCGATAGTCATACACATAGTTTCCGTCTTCCACGATCACTCACAATGCATTGGTCTAATCAAGGCTATAGCAGAAAACCCTTACACGAATTATAGCGCAATAGGACTGAACCCCCAACATACGGTTGCAAAACACGATTCTTCACCAGATAGAACTCTCATTAAAGAAGCACATATATACAAAAACCCTTACTCATATTCGTTTCACCGTCAGGATCCCAAGATAAAAAAAAAAAAAAAAAAAAACAGTTCTACACAACCTAACGCTAAACCAATTTATTATGGATATATATTCATAATCAAAAAACCAATATCAGTCAATGGATTCGTGTTTCGCTCAAGATGCATTTGTATGAATTTAAACATAAGCAGCCTTCGTGATATTAGCATGGTACTCTATGTGACTATATTCTCCCCTGTTCTTCCTGTGCGCATATCTTTATATCTAACACACACACTGGCACACACACACACACATACACATATATTTATGTATATATATATGTATGTACATATATATGAATGTACATATGAATATATATATATATATATATATATATATATATTATATATATATATATATGCACGTATGTGTATGTACATTCGATAGTCATACACATAGTTCCGTCTTCCACGATCACTCACAATGCATTGGTCTAATCAAGGCTATAGCAGAAAACCCTTACACGAATTATAGCGCAATAGGACTGAACCCCCAACATTACGGTTGCCAAACGAGTTTCTTCACCAGATAGAACTCTCATTAAAGAAGCACATATATACAAAAACCTTTACTCATATTCGTTTCACCGTCAGGATACCAAAAAAAAAAAAAAAAAAAAAAAACAGTTCTACACAACCTAACGCTAAACCAATTTATTATGGATATATATTCATAATCAAAAAACCAATATCAGTCAATGGATTCGTGTTTCGCTCAAGATGCATTTGTATGAATTTAAACATAAGCAGCCTTCGTGATATTAGCATGGTACTCTAGTGATATATTCTCCCCTGTTCTTCCTGTGCGCATATCTTTATATCTAACACACACACTGGCACACACACACACACATACACATATATTTATGTGATATATATATGTATGTACATATATATGAATGTACATATGAATATATATTATATATATATATATATATATATATATATATATATATATATACTAGCAGTATCGCCCGGCGTTGCTCAGGTTTGTAAGGGAAATAACTATAAAGCATTTTTAGAGAGTTATAGCCCAAAAATAGCAAAAAAATGGAAAAAAAATGATGGTAAATTTTTTTGAGAGTTAAAAAAGGTGGAGTTGCGTCCCCTAGACGGTCTGTGGTTTGGGTTTCTGATTCTCGACCCCATGTCGAATTTATCGATTTTTTTCAGAACTGGGGGAACTTTTCAAAATTTTCGCTGCGTTAGTTTTGAATTATGACATTGGGCTATGTGTGTGTCAAGTTTCATCAGAATCGGTTGAAAGCCGTGGTCAGAGTGAGGGTACGAGAAAACAGACACACAGAAAACGCACAGACAAACTGCCGTTTATATAGAGAGATGTACATTCATAATTTCATAGAAACATATATGAGACAGACACAAACAGAAAGATAGAAAAACGTAGATACACAGACACAGACACCCACGCGCACACACACACAACACACACCACACACACACACACACACATATAGTGAGAGGTGTGTATACGCATGTTTATTTTCAACACATACACACACACATACAGAGGAGTATACAGCCATATATTTACATAGAAATGCGTATATGCTTATGTGAGTGTATATACATGCAGATGCACTCACACACATACATATATATATATATATATGCATGTATGTATATATAGGTATATATGCATGTATGTATGTGTGTATATATGTATGTAAGTATATACATATATATATATGTATATATATATGTATATATATGTGTGATATAATATATATATATATATATATATATATATATATATCTATATATATATATATACACATACATATATCAACACACGTATGTAAATATGTGAGTGTATTTATGTGTAACTATGTGCGCGTGTATATGTAACTAAATATTTACACGCTATATCTATAGCTTTATCTACTTCGAGAATCACTATCCCCCCAAATATCATCATTTGAAGTTCTCTCCTAAGTTTCTATCATTTCATGACGTCAACAAACTATGTAAATGTACATGTATATACATCGAGAGAGACACAGAGTGGCGAAGAGAGAGATGGTTCTCCGTCGCTTACAACGATGAAGATGCGGTTATCTAAATTACCAAATAGGTGCATGAGTATTCCACAGGTAGATATGCTTTCAGCTTAATTCTTGGATAAAATCAGTTCCACTAGCATTTTTTAGGTTCAGTCAATACAATATCTTTATATATAAAAGTAAGGTTGTGTGTCTGTCTCCTACGATTTAGATTCCTAACTACTCCCACATTTTGCGGTGCAGTTTAACCAAAACCGGGTATCTTATAGTCGTGATTCATATCGAGCCCTTCTGGGTATTAGCGCGCGTCTACGATGAGTCTACGATTTAAAAGAAAATTTACCATCGTTTTTTTCCATTTTAATGCATTTTTTTCGCTATTGTATAAGGGAAGTAACTCTCTAAAAATGTCTACGATGCGTCAACGATTTAAAAAAAAATTACTATCATTTTTTTTCCATTTTTAATGCATTTTTTGGCTATAACTCTCTAAAAATGCTTATATAGTTATTTCCCTTACAAACCCGAGCAACGCCGGGCGATACTGCTAG
>NW_021831868.1:0-20000 GCF_006345805.1 Octopus sinensis | reverse complement strand
TGATGATGATGATGATGATGATGATGATGATGATGATGATGATGATGATGGCGACGGTGATGATAATGATGGAGATGTGGATGATCAGGATGATAAAGATGATGATGATGATGACGATGACGATGTTGATGATGATGATGATGATGATGATGGTGATGATGAAAGTAAGGAGGGGATGGTGACGATTGATGAAAATAATAATAATAATAGTAATGATGATAATAATAATAATAATAATAATAATAATATAATTAATGATGATTAGATGATGATGATGATGATGATAATAATAATAATAATACTAATAATAATAATAATAATAAGATAATAATAATAATAATAATGATAATAATAATGATAATAATAATGATAATAATAATAATAATTATTAATAATATAAAACATATGAAAGAGACAAAGAGACACAAACATGAGAAATTAAATAAAATCGGTAACAAACAAGAAAACTAAACAAAAAATCTCCAAGGGAAACCTTTTGCTGAAGCTCTCAATTTTTCTCATCTCTGTTTTTCGTCAATCTTCGTTCATCTTTTTTAATGCCTTTATCCCAAATTCCGTTATTTATTCTAAACTAATTCTCCAGTTATTTATTTCTGACATATTTTGGAGGGATTTTATAGATCCTGTTGTTGTTGTTATTTTCGTTAATGTTGTGATATTTATTGTCATTATTGTAATTGTTATTTTATTTATTCAACCCGAAGGCAGGAAAAGAAATTGTGAATAATTTATACGTTGTTTAGTCGGTGATGTTTTTCTTTTGGTGTATAGCGTCGTTTGTCGATATAATTTTGTTCTGTCCTTTTAGGTGTGTGCGTATTTGTTTGTTTGTGATGTTCTTGTGTATGTACATATGTGTATATATAAATTCCAACTACATATGTGTACGTGCATATATTTCTTATTTGTTTGTGATGTCCTTGTGTACGTACGTATGTGTATATGTATGTATATTTTATTTGTTTGTGATGTTCTTGTGTATGTACATATGTGTATATGCAAATTCCAACTACATATGCGTAGATGCATATATATCTTATTTGTTTGTGATGTCTTTGTGTACACACCTATGTGTATATGTATGTATATTTTATTTGTCTGTGATGTTCTTGTGTATGTACGTACGTATGCATATATACATGTTTCATGTGGATGTGACTATTATGTTCTTTTATATGTGCAGTTGTTCTTGTTTAGTTATTTGTTATTTTACATGTAATACATTTGTTATTTTGTAGTCATTTCTTCTACGGATGCTACTGTTGTTATTTTGTATGTGTCTTCTTACTGTTAGTGTGTTAGTCTAATCATGGATCTACTTTGTGCTTATTCGCTTATGTACATGATGTGTCCTGTACACATGTGTGTCGCGTTAAAATTCAAATACATTATAGTTAGTTATCATTATTATATATTTTCTGTGTTAATATGGATCATTATAATGGTGTGCACAACAAGAGGTTATGGTGATGGTATTGTTGATTGCAATGTTGTGTTCGTTGTTGAAATATTTTTAAGGTTTTGTGTCTTTTAAGTGAAATTTCAATTATATTGTAGGGTCTTTTCTTTGTTACGCTCGCTGTCTCTATATATCTTTTCTCAGTAATACTTACTTAGCCTTATTTTCTCAATTGTTCTCCCTATTTTGTTCTTATAATTGTCCCAATCACCACGGCCATCGCCGCTCTCCCCAACCGCTACCAAAACAAGTTTTCCAAACAACAAGAAAAAGCATCAACGCAACTACAACACTAACAACAATAACAGCAGTAGCAGCAACAGCAACAACAAAAACAACAGCAATTGTAGTGGTACCAATAGTTAGTTATAATACTAATAGTAGTAGTAGTAGTTATAATAATCGTTTCAACCATACACCTTTCATTGTAAGTGCCAGGAATAATGATGATGATGATGATGATAATGATAATAATAATAATAACAATAATAAATGCCCTGATGCAGTACCAGACAATGGCCTTCATGGCTTCTGATCTTAACTGATTGGAAGTGTTATCATGTACATTGTTTTATCTTGGTATAAAAGATGGGCTACAGCAAATATTTTGCTGAATACCACAGATTTGCTTAGCAGTTGTTTGACCTTATCCAGTTGAGCATGTCCCTTAGTGGCTGACGATATGTGCCTCTCTTATCATGAGCAGAAGTAGTGGGGGAGCATCAAAGCCATGTGTTGAAAGGAATTCTTGGAGGTTTGGATAATTCACCTCTGGAAACATGGGTGGTTCGTTCAACACCCTTCAACAATCTTCATTCAGGGACCTTTTGACCGGGATGGGCACTCGACCAGAAGAAAATTCTAACTGGGCCCCACCTGCAAGGTCATGCGCTGTTTATCTTGATATGAGATCACCACGTCGCGCACATATGGCTGTGATGCATGTGCCTGGTGTACCCTTATCAGACGGGTAGTCATGATGGGTATACTGGGCTTCGTATATTTGTACTCCAGTGTCACTTTGGTGGCATGCCCTGCTCTCTCACTAAATAATAACAATATTTATAATGATAATAATAATAATAATAATAATAATAATAATAATAATAACAATAACAATAACAATAATAATAATAATATAATAATAATAATAATAATAAAAATAATAATAATAATGAGGATAATGATGGTGATGATGATAATGATGATGACAAGAATAAGAAAAAGAAGAAGAACAACAACAATGAATTACTAAATTAAATGGAAAAGTAAAATATAAAAAAATGGATATTAACAAATACAATAACAAACATTATAATTCTACTTCTGTTACTAATAATTTAAATATTTCTTAATATGAATAATGTTTATTCATTTTCTCGGTGATTTAAGTGCAAGAAAAATGAAATATCAGCAAATTTTGTTTTTATTTATTTTCCCATACATTCATGAAGCTGTTATCGTTTCCAATATGGCCGCTGTTTTTTATGATATGCTTCCATTTTGTAATCAGCTGTTTTATTTCAAAACCAAATATTATTGATTTAATTATTCTATACAATAAACAAACAAACAAACAAACAAGTGTGTTAATTAATTAATGTATGGTAAATTAAAACAAAAGAGAAGAGAGATGGTCCTTAAGAAATATGACTAGATCTGGTATCAGATTTTGATTTGAACATTTTTTGTTTGTTTTCATTTTCGGTGATTAAATTTTATTTTTGCATATCTGAGTGCATGTGTGTGTATGTGCAGGTGTATCTGCATGAATGAATATATACGTTAGCACCTACGTACGTGTAAGTATATGTTTCTGTATCGAAGTACATTCAAGCATGCGTCTGCATATCTAAGTACATATTAAATGCAAGAGTGTATGCGTTTCTGTGTATGGTTTACGTGTACGTAACGTAAGAATTATCAAGTTTGCTTCTCCATGTCTTTATTTATTGAGGCTGCATCAGCGTATTTTGTTAAAGTACAACAATAAGAAACACATTATATAAATAAAAGAACAGATACTTCTTACGAAATATGACTAGAGTTACTAACACATATTTAGATTTTATTCTAATATTTTTATTAAATTCGTTGCTTCTACGTTTGTTTAATTTCTATAATTTTGCTATAATGTTTACATAGCTTTCTTGGATTTTTCACTTTAATACGATAGATTTTATTTTCTTTCTTTTCAATGTTTTCCGATTTTTATGTTAGATTTTTCTCATGATTGTTTCAATTATTTTGTATCTGTGACATTTTATTTGTCGAGTATTATACTATATCTGAATGTCTTAAATCGACAATTTGTTTGTAGGATATTTAAGATGGGTATTGGGTAAGGGTGTTTCACTCATAAATTTTCATTTTTATGGATTTAATATTTATATATTTTTAAAAGTTTTTTCCATGCATTAATACGAAATAGAAAGGGGAAAAAATGTTAAGAGTACATGAGAGAAAGTCTCAGCGATGGTGACACAAATGCAGAAAGGGAAAAAGAGGGTGAGAGAGAGTGGATAAAAAAGAAGGGAAATGGGTGCGTCTATAAATAAGAGATGGTGAGAGAAAATGAGTGGAAAATTAGCTAGAGAAGACGAGATGGAAAAGAAAAGAATAATAATATAATAATCCAACAGGCCCAGGGGGTAAAATGCGTAGATTTATAGACGCTGCATTTGTTTATGTAGTTTGCAGTAAATTTTAGCAACTTCATAAATTGGATTAAGAGGAGATTTTTTTGCAGAAAATGTGGGAATAGGTTAAAGTGTGTAGTTATATGATCCAAGAAAAAGAGAGATAAACGAATAATAACTGTAGAAATATATAAAAGAAATATTAAAGAAATATGAAATATCTTGAGAATTAATTTTCATTGTGTTAGCTGACGCTTTAACTCAAAATCATACAAACATTAAAAAAAAATGTCGGATATTCACAAGATGGAGATTCAGAATCAAATACAATATCTTAATTTATAATTTATTATCATAAAGAATCTAAACGGACAGTGTAATAACACAATATCTGCTTTCTTCTCTGCTAGGATATAAGTTCAAATTTTACCGAGGTTAATTTATATCTTAATTCGTTCAAGGTTCATAAAATTCGTACTGTCTGGTTTTTAGCAAATGCATGAACATACATATACATACACTTATTACCCGTGTGGGTGTGTATTTATGTATGCATATCTGTGTGTGTGTGTGTGTGTAAGTGCAGAAATATATATTTGTATATGTTTGTATTTATTAATGTATTTGGTAAAGAACAGACACCAAGAGTTTTGAGAACATAGGAATATGATATCAATTAACCTCGGTGTCATACACACATACATACATATATATACTCACACATTTACATGTATATATGTATATGTATGTATATGTATGTACATATATGTATATATATATATATATATATATATATATAATATATATATATAATATTCTATATAATATATATTATACACATATATAAATATGGATATATGTAATATATATATATATATATATATATATGGATATACATATATATATATATATATATATATATATATATTATTATATATTATATATATATATGTGTGTGTGTATATATATATAATATATATATATATATATATATGGATATATATATATGTATGTTGTGTACATATATGTATATATTATATATCACAGTTCAACTAAACAACAACAACATTGCGCCACGTTTCCGACTAAGCTGGAAATAAAAGTCATTTAACGTTAACTTGCGAGATTTGATTGTTTTTTATTTGGAGACATAATCTGATTATTGCTAAAAAAATTTAAAAGGAATAAAAAAAAAAATTTAGTTTTGTTCTTAGCTTTTCGCAAGGCGGCAAACTTGCAGAATCGTTATTATGCCGTACAAAATTCTTTGCAGCACTTCGCCCGTCTCTGTTTTGAGTTCAAATTCAAATGGGGTCGAGTTCGGCCGTCATCCTTTCGGGGTTGATAAAATAAGTACCAGTAAAATATTGTGGTCGATGTAATCAATTTCCCTGCTCCTGTCAAAACTGCTGGCTCTGTGCAAAAATTGGAAACAATTATTGTTTGTAGTAGTAGTAGTATTAGTAGTAGTATAGGGATTATTTGGACAACATGAAGGCGGGAGCTGGCAGAAACGTTAGCACGCCGGGCGAAATGCGTAGCCGTATTTCGTCTGCCGCTACGTTCTGAGTTCAAATTCCGCCGAGGTCGACTTTGCCTTTCATCCTTTCGGGGTCGAAAAATTAAAGACCAGTTACGCACTGGGGTCGATATAATTGACTTAATCCGTTTGTCTTCTCTGTGGGTAGTAAAGAAATAGGTATTTCGCTCGTCGCTACGTTCTCCGTCCAAATTCCACCGTAGTCAACTTTGCCTTTCATCCTTTCGGGATCAATAAATTAAGTACGATTGAAACACTGGGGTCGATGTAATCGACTAGACCCCTTCTCCCAAATTTCAGGCCTTGTGCCTATAGTAGAAATGATTATTTGGACAACATGAAGCTTAAATTTATCGTACACAACCACCAAGTTATTCACTATATAATTTGTATTGAAGACTCTTTGCTTTATTTGTGATAGTATGCTATATGTATAATAATTTTAGCAAGTATAGTTTCAGACTAAGCTGGCTCTTTCTAAATTTCCTACAAAGCCTGTAATTTCAAGGGTGGGATCCAATTGATCACGTGGACCTCAATATTTTACAAGTGTAAAATACTGAGAATTTCGTACACACAGTAACACATAAACATGCACATAAACACCCCCACATACCCCCACACACATACACACATATAGTAATAATAATAATAATTATTATGAAAGGTAACAACAAAAGAATGAGACCTGCCCGATAATATACGGCACGCTATACAAGCTCGTCCGAATAATGAATTATATTATTAGAGGCATGAAATATATCCGCTCGCACTTAAATGTTATATATCCGTACGTATGTACATACATGATAATAACATACCTACATACATACATACTTACATATATACATACATACATACATAGGCGGCAGAGGCTTAATATAGATCCAAAATGCCTTTGAATGTCGTATCATACTCCTTCGCCAACACCTCTTAACCACCAAGTATTGAAGTTCGTCCCTTGACCAAGTTTGGGTACATGAGACTGATAACATCATAAGACTTGGAAGGTAGCACCTTGAGTAACATTCTGTGTCTGATAACCTACAAACATGCCCAATAAAGTCGCACGACTCTACCGCAACCTATCACCAGATGAAAGGATAATCCTATATGAGTAGAAGACTATGCATAGATATGTTAATAGAAAGCTCCGAGATGATAGTAACACTGATCATCAAAGAAGTCTATCATGGACCAATAGCGGGATGACTCCTCCAATTTGAAGGCAAGCGCTTGCAATCCAAGAACAGGAAATATCAACCAAGTACCTGACGCACAAAAGGGATAGAGATGCAAGAAAAGCAGTAAAATGTGACAACCGGTGCAGACTCTGTGGAGTTAACACAGAAGATATCACCCTCATCATAAGCAGTTGTCCGAAAATACTATCACGCTATTATCAAGCGATGAGACATGATGTTGTAGCTAGGACACACTATAATGAAATATATCAGGATAACACCGCAGACAAAGAAATAAGATCCCACAAAATGGTAGAAGCCTTAGCCACTCTTAATAAAAAGGAGTACTAATGGAATGTTCCAGTGAAGAACTCAATAAAATGTAAGCACAACATGATTTGGGATAGAGAATTGTGGGAATTGACTGCCCAGCGGATAGTAGCATGAAGCTGAAGATCTGTGAACAAAAGAATACCTACGCTGAACTATTGAGAAATGTGCAGTTACTCTACCCAAATTACAACTTCAGCTTTATACCTGTAATTATTGGATGTTTGTGTAACACACTGCCTAAATACCAATGTTGAGAAATTTGGCTTCTCAAAACCAGAGAGGTGAAAGCTAATTCGAATTTTACAGATCCAGTCCATCACTGGAACTGTAAAAATCTGTAAAACTTTCCAGAAGTTTATCATTTAAATATATATGAGCATGTCTAGATATGTAACTATATACATTAGAATAAATACATAAAACATACAAATCTGCACATACATGCATACATGCATGCGTACATACATGCTTACCTACATCCATCCATCCATACATACATACATACACAAATACCCTGTTGTTGATGTTGAAATTCCAATGAAGGAGCATTGGATCTAGGTCAGAAACCGACTCTTTCTCTAACAGCAATAAATCTTGAAATAAAGCTGAACAATCACATACAAACATACACGCACACACACATACATGCATAGAAATATGTAATACATATATACTATACACTATACATATTATATATTAATATATATATATATATATATATATATATCATATATATATACTATATATATATATAATATATATATACCTATATATATAATATATATATATATATATACATATATATATATATAATATATATATATATATATATATATTAGAATATATATAGATAATATACTATATTAATTATATAAATATATATATATATATATATATATATATATATATATATATATATATATATATATATATATATGTATATGTATATATATACATATATGTATAGCTCAATGTTCATGCTGTGAGATACCGCATCACTCAAATATTTCCCGAGCTAGGTATCATAGAAAGCAGTATGCCCGAAGCAACGTAAAGCAGTTTTTCTTAATAGACAAACAGACACCGAAATATAATGCTGAGTTCATAGTTATTAGAATTCATCAAATGATTTTTAACACACTCGCTCACAAACTGGTACACGCTTAAACGTATACATCTATTCATGCTTTCATACGCACATACGTACATACATACATACATACATACATACATACATTCATGTCTATCTATCTATCTATCTATCTATCTATCTATCTATCTATCTAACTATCTATCTATCTCGCTAGCTAGCTAGCTAGCTATCAACCTATTTACCTGCCTACCTACCAACCTATCTATCTATCTATATTTCTACCTACATATCTATATACCAACCTATTTACCTGTCTATCTATCTACCTATTTATCTATCCATCTATCTACCTACCTACCTACCTACCTCTCTATCTACCTGCTTAACAACCTATCTATCTACCTACGTATCTACCTACTTACCTATCTATGTATCTATCTATCTTTTTTTGTTCTTTTTTTCCCTTTTACAATCCCTTTTGATCGAAAACCTACGCCACCTTTTTTTTCTTTTGTTTTTTTGTTTTTTGTTCTTTTCATCCCCAAAAGAAAAGCTCTACCTTGTAACTTGTCCCATCTGTGTGTAGCCCTGTGTGGCCAATAAAGAAACTTATCTATCTATCTATCTATCTATCTATCTATCTATTTATATATATATATATATATATATATCAAATATATATCAATCTACCTACCTACCTACCTACCTACCTACCTACCTACCTACCTACCTATCTATCTATGTGTGCGTATGTTTTTATGAATGTATTTATATCTGAAATACATAGACTTCAATTGTATAAAGCACTCAGAACGTTGAGTCATTTATTCATATTAATTATAATTATTTATTGATTTTAAGATTCTCCCTAATAGGTTTTTCAAGCTTCATAATAACATAATGACTGTAATATATCATGCCTGAGTGGGGCTGGTAAAGATGATATTCATTAAAACAGGGATCTCTGAATAAAATTAAGCAATTAGAGTGTGTTCAATGCGTAGGTGTTTGTGAGGTGGAATATATGCATGCATTAGGGTGCGAATACGTGTGTATGTGGTGTGTGTGTGTGTGTGTGTGTGTGTGTGTGTGTGTACCCGTGCGTGCGTACGTGCGTGGTGTGTATATCTGTATCTATATATGTAGGAGTGTGTATGTGCATCTGTGTGTGTGTATATGTATGTGTGAGTGTGTATGTGTGAGTGTGTGTGCGAAAATTGAAGAGACTGATGCAATTCGAAAAGACAAACTTAAGTCAATGTTTATGATTATATACACACACACAAACATATATAAACAATATGTGTATATATATATAATGTAAACATATATATATATATATATATATATATGTATATATATGTGTGTGTGTGAGTATTAACATCCATCCACTCACATACGAATATATATGTGCATGTATGTATATATATACTATATATATATATATATATATACATATATTTATATATACACATATATATACATATATATATGCATATATATATATATGTATATTGGCATACATTCACCACACACACACACATATATATACATATATAACTCTTACAAAAACTATGCATGCAGCTGCGTGTGCGCGCGTGTACGTATGTTTCTGTGTGCAAATACGTATATATATATATATATATATATATATATATATATATATATATATATATATATATATTTGTATTTTAGTGTCAACGGATATCCCCATTTTCATCAAAATGGAGACAGGGTCAAAGGAAAAAAAAGAAAGACAAAAACTATTCGTAGAAAACAGTCCCCAAAACCCACCAACAAATTTATAAGACGAATACAACAAACTGCTCTGAAACGATAGTGAAGAATCGGTCAATTTCACTGAACTAATTGTTGGAGACAAGCAAAGTGTCCGGAGTAAGTCCATTGGAAAATGGGATTTACTTGATCCTGAAAAATGGTGTCTTTGACCTGTCCCGTCCATGCGTACTGGTGACGTAGATGTGACGTGGCGGTGACGTGGCGGTGACGTTGTGGTGACGTACTCATGATGCAGTAGTAAGGTGAAAGTGACGAAGAATCTAATGTGGCGGTAGTCTCTAATGAGACGTATTGATTGAATATTTTGTTTTGCTTTTTTTTTCTTTGTCTTTAGTTGTATTTTGTTGACTGTTGTAATGGTCGCGAGGTTCTTAAACGAAATTGGTGGTTAATCGTAAAGCATTTGCTGCCGCTGCTATCAGTGTTGGTGGTCATGGCGGTTGTGGTGATAGTGTTGGTGTGGTGATGGTGATGCTTAAGTTGGTGCTGATGAAGATTATGATGACAAGGGGGGGAGGATGGAGATGATCATCAATATGCACATACGTACACACTCACAACATACACAGATACATACACGCACACACACACACACACACACACACACACACGAACACATATACGCACTCACAAAGCTACAAATTAAGGTATATTTATCTATCTATCTACCTATATAACTATCTACCTATCTAATTATCTATCTAAGTAAATATATAATAAATATATATGTCTGTATATGAGTATATATATACATATATATATGGATATATACGTGTGTGTATATTTGTGTGTTTTATGTATGTATATATATACATACATATATGTATATATATGTGTGTGTGTGAGTATTAACATCCATCCACTCACATACGAATATATATGTGCATGTATGTATATATATATATATATATATATATATATATACATATATTTATATATACACATATATATACATATATATATGCATATATATATATATGTATATTGGCATACATTCACCACACACACACACATATATATACATATATAACTCTTACAAAAACTATGCATGCAGCTGCGTGTGCGCGCGTGTACGTATGTTTCTGTGTGCAAATACGTATATATATATATATAATATATATATATATATATATATATATAATATATATATATATTTGTATTTTAGTGTCAACGGATATCCCCATTTTCATCAAAATGGAGACAGGGTCAAAGGAAAAAAAAAAGAAAGACAAAAACGATTCGTAGAAAACAGTCCCCAAAACCCACCAACAAATTTATAAGACGAATACAACAAACTGCTCTGAAACGATAGTGAAGAATCGGTCAATTTCACTGAACTAATTGTTGGAGACAAGCAAAGTGTCCGGAGTAAGTCCATTGGAAAATGGGATTTACTTGATCCTGAAAAATGGCGTCTTTGACCTGTCCCGTCCATGCGTACTGGTGACGTAGATGTGACGTGGCGGTGACGTGGCGGTGACGTTGTGGTGACGTACTCATGATGCAGTAGTAAGGTGAAAGTGACGAAGAATCTAATGTGGCGGTAGTCTCTAATGAGACGTATTGATTGAATATTTTGTTTTGCTTTTTTTTTCTTTGTCTTTAGTTGTATTTTGTTGACTGTTGTAATGGTCGCGAGGTTCTTAAACGAAATTGGTGGTTAATCGTAAAGCAGTTGCTGCCGCTGCTATCAGTGTTGGTGGTCATGGCGGTTGTGGTGATAGTGTTGGTGGTGGTGATGGTGATGCTTAAGTTGGTGCTGATGAAGATTATGATGACAAGGGGGGGGAGGATGGAGATGATCATCAATATGCACATACGTACACACTCACAAACATACACAGATACATACACGCACACACACACACACACACACACACACACACGAACACATATACGCACTCACAAAGCTACAAATTAAGGTATATTTATCTATCTATCTACCTATATAACTATCTACCTATCTAATTATCTATCTAAGTAAATATATAAATAAATATATATGTCTGTATATGAGTATATATATACATATATATATGGATATATACGTGTGTGTATATTTGTGTGTTTTATGTATGTATATATATACATACATATATGTAATATATATATATATATAAATAGATGGATGGATACAAAATTAAGAGGAATGACCACTAAGTGGACTCCTAATATGCTACAAGGCCCGAAATTTTGGGCGAGGGGGCCAGTCGATTAGATCGATCCCAGTACGCAACTGGTACTTAATTTTTAATCCTCGGATTTTTTTTAAATAAGCTAAGCCACTGGTTTTAATTGATTAATGTCAATTTCTACCCTCATTATTTAATATATAGATGGATAGATAGAGAGAGAGAGGGAGAGAGAGAAAGAACGAGAGAGGAAGAACGGGGGAGACAGAGTGAGAGGAGAAAACAGAAATGGCGAGGTAGGCAAATTGTTACCTAGACATATAAGAACAGAAATTTTGCAAGAGGTACATTTATTTTGTCAATTTGATAAGTCCGGAAACTATGTGTGTGTAGCATGACGATAACTACGACGACAACGACGACGACGGCGACGACGATGACCACCACCACCACCACCACCACCAATACCACCACCACCACCACCACCACCACCACCACCACCACCACACCACCACCACCACCACTACCACTAGTACCACTACCACCAACAACAACTGTACATTATAACGGAAACCTGCAATACCTTACAACGTTCGTACACATATATGCACATACACTTATGCACACATGTTTACGCTTGCACACACAGACATCCATCACAAACACACACGCACTCACATATATATATATATACACACAATATTCTGTCACTACGCAATTGTTGGTTTACTAACGCCGTCATGCGGACTTCTTTGTCATTGTACATTAAACGTCACAATTCATTGGTTCCTTATATTGCTGATAGAATTTACGAAGCTGTCACAATAGATTACAACGTTCTCTGGCGATGGTCCATGATAGAGCAAGTGGAATGCACGCCAGATTGTAGAACTGCCATTTACAGATAAACTAAACCATCACACACGTCCTTATAATTCTTATAATCTAAGACGATATTTTGGTAGAATTGTTAGTGCCACGGACGAAAATTCCTTGTTTCTAATTTTAGTTCATTATGTTCTGAGTTCAAATTTTGCCGATGCCCGTTTTGAATTTTTATCCCTTACTAGGAAACGTATACAGTAATCCCTCGACTATCGTTGGTGTTACATTCCCAAACCCACGCGATAAGTGAAAATCCTCGCGATAAGTGAAGTAGAAACAGTACTGTATTTTTTAAAATTATTTTTATAATTTGTATATACTAATCAATATCTATAAAACTGAAATGCGAAAAAGTTTGATTTCTTGATTATTTGTCTCATTTTGATATGGGAACGGTTTAAAGAGTGGTAGATGGGGTCGGACTGGCGCCAAAATTTACACTTATCGATTAACCCCATCACACCAAAGTTTTGGACTTATGTCTATATTGGTTTGAAATTTCGATGCAAGGCTAGCTAGTTCGAGTGAGGGGGTCAGGTCAGTTTCATCGACTCCAGTATTTTATAGGACACGAAAGAATGAAAGTTAAAGTCGATCTCGGCAGAACTAAGAACGGAAAGATGGACAAAATGTCACTAAACGTTTCGCCCAGCATGCTAACGATTTTTTCTACTCTAGGCACAAGGACCAAAATTTGGGGGGAGGCGGCCAATCGATTAGATCGACCCCAGTACGCAACTGGTACTTAATTTATCGACCCCGAAAGGATGAAAGGCAAAGTCGACTTTGGCGGAATTTGAACTCAGAACCTAAAGACAAACGAAATACCTATTTCTTTACTATCCACAAGGGGCTAAACATAGAGAGGACAAACAAGGACAGACAAACGGATTAAGTCGATTATATCGACCCCAGTGCGTAACTGGTACTTATTTACCCGACCCCGAAATGATGAAAGGCAAAGTCGACCTTGGCGGAATTTGAAATCAGGACGTAAAGACAGACAAAATGCCTATTTCTTTATTGCCCACAAGGGGCTAAACATAGAGAGGACAAACAAGGACAGACAAACGGATTAAATCGATTATATCAACCCCAGTGCGTAACTGGTACTTATTTACTCGACCCCGAAATGATGAAAGGCAAAGTCGACCCTGGCGGAATTTGAACTCAGAACGTAAAGACAGACGAAATACCGCTAAGCATCTCGCCCGGCGTGCTAACGTTTCTGCTAGATCGCAGCCTTTATTTGAAATCAATATTAGTACAAAGCAGGTATAAGGTGGATTTAATTGCTTAACCCATCCTATACAAATATACTGTTCTCAGCTTATTTCAGAAATAACAATTCTTAGAAGTTATAATTGTTGGTGTTGTTACTTGGCCTCTTATTTTGATCGTCTATTTTGTTATTGCTTTTCTTGTATTTGGTTTTGTTCCTCTTATTCACTCCAAACCTCATTCCTGATCTTGTTGACGATTTTTTCCAGCTCGCCGCCTTAAAACAGCGAAGATAACAGAAGATTGAGGACATGAAAGGAAGCGTTCTGTTTTGGGACGTTTCGCTGAAATCGATCAAAATATGAAAAAAATCAGGAAGGTTCCCTTGTATCATCTAAGCAGTTCAGTAATGACTGCTTTCGTACTAAGACCGTTTCATGCATAAAAACTGTATCGATATCATTGAGATGAGCGTGCGTGGGTTCATGTATGTGTATGTGTGTCAGAGTGCGTGTGTGAATGTATGTGTGTCACTAGAGTAGCTGGGGGCGGGGGCGGTAGGGGAGATCCTTACGGGGGGGGGCACTTTTAAAAGGGCGACACATTTGGGCCTGCTGTTGATAATATGTGTCTTTTGTGGGGTTCCGGGGGCGGCAAACCGAAGGGTCGCCCCGGGCAGCACACACTCTAGCTACGCCAGTGGTGTGTGTGCGAGTGTGTGCGTGTGTGTGTGTGTGTGTGTGTGTGTGTGTGTGTGTGTGTGTGTGTGTATGTGTGTGTGTGTGTGCACGTGTGTGTGTGCGTGTGTGTGTGTGTTTGAGTCTGTGTTTGTTCCCACTACTGCTTGACTACCGGTGTTGGAGTGTTTATGTCCCCGTAACTAAGCGTTCTGCAAAATAGACCAATATAAGAAATACCAGGCCAACACACCCTAAACACACACACACAGACAAACATACACACATACGTTAGGCAAATTTCTTCTCCTATACTCTGAACAAACCGATGTACCTGACTTTGGGTGACCTAAAATCTATATATGTATGCGTGCGTGCGTACGTATGTCTGTGTATGTCTGTGTTTGTGTGTGTGTGTATGTGTGTGTGTATGTGTGTGTATGCATGTAGAGTGAATGGAATTATATCACTATGCTATATTTGGTACTTCGACCGCAAACTGAAATTTCTGAAAATTGTTCAACTGTTGCAAGTTCTGCACCGTATAACTAGTGAAACCTTGCATAAATATTGCCCCAGTTTATTGAAATGCTCTCTTATCATATTGATTTCATATTCAGCAACATCTAAAACACGACCTAATCAATAAATACAAACAATGCCAACAAACAACTTCTGGAAATTCTCGAATTGTTCTTGTAGCTATTCCAGATTTCCGTTGAGGCATAAAATTCGTTTTGCTTAAAAAGCAAACAGCGTTCCAAATTTTACTTTGCATCTGCTGTTTAAATACTTTCAAACAGTTCAGGTGAATCGTAATATATAATTTCTAGATTCGTTGTTTATCAAACCAAGCATCTTTGCTATTAAGCAAGCATAATCTAATTAAATTACTTTGAAACATTAATCGTGCTACTTCCTTCAAAATTTGTAACGCGTATTATTCATGTTTTCGAAAATTTAGTTCAACATTTCGTTACGTTTTTACTGAATAGCAAGCTCGACAATGAGGACTTCAGAAAATCACGAATACAAGGAAGTCTCTAAGTATATTCCATTCTTAATTTAGAGTTCAACTCCATTCGCTACCTCCGATATTGGTCGGTTTCTGTTTTCTAAACATTAGGGTACAAGCAATCATGACTTACCAGCGAGTATGGCTTCGTATCATGTACCAAACTTTCGCTAAGACATACATGTCTTTACAGGCCCGTTTTTTAATCTTGACAGAGTAGAATATGCAGAAGGTTTCACCTAAACCTGAAGAGACTGAATCAACAACCTGGCTGGTACTAGTTACAGTTGAGTAGACTGAGGAAACATGAAATAAAAAAAAAAGTTTCAGTTCAGTAATGGGAACGATGTAATCAAATAGCCCTTTCCCAAAAAATTTCAGATCAAATTTGATGAAGTAGATCAGTGATCAAAAACATTCTAGGTATGAACATACCGTCATTTTTTAGAAACATATCAAGGCCTATATTACCCATTGTAAACCAGAAATCGGGGACGAATCTTTTGTTGTGGCCTAGTTTGTACTTATTTAATCGACTGCGAAATAATGAAAAGTAAAGTCTACCTCGATAGAATTTGAACTCAGAACGTAAAGAACTAAAGAGAAATGCTACTAAGCAGTTTGTCCGGCGTAGTAATGATTCTGACAGCTGTCCGCTTTCGGTACATAGAGGAAGAGGAGACCCCCTTCGGTCATGAATGACCATGGGATTGCACCTAGAAGGTTAGCCTCCGAGGCACAAGTCCGGGCAGGGTTTTTTATGGAAGGCCAGCAGTTTCCCATGCATACCGGCCACTCCTGTCCACACCACTGTTGTTATCCAAGGGAAAGGCAAAAGCTGATGCTGCTTGGCACCAGTGATGTCGCAACTCATTTCTACAGCTGAGTTAACTGGAACAACGTAAAATATAGTGTCTTGCTCAAGAACACAGCACGCAGCCCGATCCGTGAATCGAACTCAGAACCTCACGATCGTAAGCTCAACGCTCTAGCCACTGGGCCATGCGCCTTCACTAGACGTAAAGCCAGGAATTTTCAGGGACGGGGATAGTCGGGTTCGCAGTGATCAAGTGATACATGCTTTATCGACTCCGTAAAGATGAAAGACAAAGCCGATCTTGGTGGGATTCGAACTCAGAACGTAAAGATGGGCGGAAGCACTTTCTCTGGCGTACTAACGCTTCTTATTTCTTTATTGCCCACAAGGGGCTAAACATTGAAGGGACAAACAAGGACAGACAAAGGGATTAGGTCGATTAGATCGACCACAGTGCGTAACTGGTACTTAATTTATCGACCCCGAAAGGATGAAAGGTAAAGTCGACCTTGGTGGAATTTGAACTCAGAACGTAGCTGCAGACGAAATACCTATTTCTTTACTGCCAACAAGTAGCTAAACATAGAGGGGACAAACAAGGACAGACAAAGGAACTAAGTCGATTACATCGACTCCAGTGCGTAACTGGAACTTAATTTATCGACACCGAAAGGATGAAATGCAAAGTCGACCTCGTCAGAATTTGAACTCAGAACGTAACGGCAAACGTAGTACTGCTAAGCATTTCGCCCGTCGTCCTAACGCTTCTGCCAGTGCACTGCCTACTTGCAAAAGTACATATTGACGGTAAATTGAAGAGGATTTGATAGTTAGGTGTCTACATATTGTGCGGTTGGTTATGAGGGTGAGGAATAGTAGTAGAAGGCACGGGGCTAGAAATAGCAGTAGTAGTAGTAGTAGTAGTAGTAGCAGCAGCAGCAGCAGCAGCAGCAGTAGTAGTAGTAGTAGTAGTAGTAGTAGTAGTAGTAGTAGTAGTAGTAGTAGTAGTAATAGTAGTAGTAGTAGGAGTAGTAGTATTCGTGAGGGAGGTAGAGGATAGGTTGCGTTTAAATATTATGCTTCGATGTAAATTAATGTTGTCAGTTTAGCAAGTGTTAGCTGCAACATTATAGATGCAGGTGCAGTGAGTGCTGATACTGATGCAAGGAGCTGCATTAATGGCTGCAATTAACGAGTAAACAAAACAAAACAAAAAAAAAAAAGAAAAAAAAACGAAGAAGCAACCAAATAACAAAAACAAAAACAAAAACAAAAGAAACCTGTCAAAGTTGTTAACGGGTCTGGCTGCAACACCGGCAGCTGTTCGTGTCAACCGGCAGCGAGTGACTTGATAGAACAGTAGGTGGTGGAGACGGAGGTGGTAGTGGTGGTGGTGGTGGTGGTTGTGGTGGTGGTGTAGGTGGCATGGTGGTGGTGAGTGTGGTGGTGGATGGTGGTGGTGATGGTGGTGCTGGGTGGTGGTGGTGGTGGTGTGGTTGTGGTGGACGTGGTGGTGGTGCATGGTGGTGGTGATGGTGGTGGTGGTGGTGCTGGTGTATGGTGGTGGTTGGTGGTGGTGGTGGTGCGTGTGGCAATGGTGTTGATGGTGGTGGTGGTGGTGGTGGTGGTGGTGATGGTGGTAATGGTTCTAGTGCGATGGTGGGGGTGATTGTGGTGGTAGGTGGTGGTTGTGGTGGTGGTGGTGGCATGTTGCTGGTGGTGATGGTGGTGGTGGGATGGTGGTGGTAGTGGTGGTGTGGTGGTGGTGGTGGTGGTGGTGGTGGTGGTGGTTGTGGTGTGTATGTGGTGGTGGTGGTGGTGGTGAGGTGGTGGTGGTGATGGTGGTAATGGGATAGTGGCGATGGTGGGTGTTGTGTGGTGGTGGTGGTTGTGTGGGGTGGTGGGGTGGTGGTGGCATGGTGGTGGTGATGGTGGTGGTGGTGATGGTGGTGGGGGTGGTTGTGGTGGTGGTGGTGGGGTGCATGGTGGTGGTGATGGTGGTGGTGGTGATGGTGGTGGTGGTGGTGGTTGTGGTGGTGGTGGTGGTGGCATGGTGGTGGTGGTGGTTGTGGTGGTGATGGTGGTGGTGGTGGTGGTGGTGGTGGTAATGGTTTAGTGGCGATGGTGCCGGTGGGCTTGGTGGTTGGTGGTGGTGTGGTGGGGTGTGGTTGTGGTGGTGGTGGTGGTGGCATGGTGGTGGTGATGGTGGTGGTGGTGATGGTGGTGGTGGTGGTGGTGGTGGTGGTTCTAGTGGCGATGGTGCCGGTGCTTGTGGTGGTGGTGGTGGTTGTGGTGGTGGTGGTGGTGGTGGTGGTGGTGATGTGGTGGTGGTGATGGTGGTGGTGGTGGTGGTGGTGGTGATGGTGGTAATGGTTCTAGTGGCGATGGTGCCGGTGCTTGTGGTGGTGGTGGTGGTGGTGGTGGTGGTGGATTGTGGTGATTGTGGTGGTGGTGGTGACGGAGGTGGTGGTGGTGTTGGTGGTGATTGTGGTGGTGGTGGTGGTAATGGTGGTAATGGTCCTAGTGGTGATGGTGCCGGTGCTTGTGGTGGTGGTGGTGGTGGTGGTGGTGTCGGCGGTAGTAGAACTAGTGGTGTTTGGTTTTAGGTGGTAGTGTTAATTGGTTGTAACACTTGTGGTCTGGTGTTTCGTAGTTCTTGTAGAAGAGGTAGTTCGTTAAGAAGAAGAGGAAGTAAGCCAAAAGAAAAACAAAAAGAAAAATTAGGGGGTGAGGAGAAGAAGTAAAAGAGGAAAGAAAAGAAAGGTAGAAAGAGAAGTTAAAGTAGAAGAAGGAAAAACAAAAAAAGTAGGAGATGAAGAAGGAAAAGGTGTGAAAGAATATGAAAAGGAAGAGGAAAATAGGACAAGAATAAGAAAGAAGAAAGAGGAGGAGGATGAGGAGATGAAGAAGGAGGAGGAGGAAGTGAAGGAAAAGAAGAAAAAGAAGAAAAAGAAGAAAAAGAAGAAAAAAGAAGAAGAAAGAAGAAGAGGAAAAAGAGGAACAAGACAAGAAAAGAAAAGCAGAAGTGCAAGAAAAAGAGAAGTAAAACAAGGAAAGAGAAAAACAAGGGAAATTTTAAAAGAAGGAGGAGTAGGAGGAAGAGGAGGTGGAAGAGAAGGGGAGACAAAGAGAGAGCGGGATGCGTTAGAGTAAGAGCATATTTTGTAAATTCAGTTAATTTTGA
>NW_021831867.1:0-63146 GCF_006345805.1 Octopus sinensis | reverse complement strand
GTCGATACCAACTTAAGTTAGTGAAGTCGGGGTTAATCAACTAATAGTTCAAACGATGGAAAGAAGATAAGCGCTCTGAAAGTATAATAGAATATGCAGTAGGACTACTAGTGGGGAATATGTGAATGTGTTAGTCAAATGGGGGGTAATTTAAGTCCCGTGATTTGTGGGTTGCGACGGGCAATGTCTCGCTTCCCGGGGGTCTTGTAGTCGTAGGGACAGTCGTGTGCTTCCGCATATCGGTGGATACTACAAAACTGTCTCCCACACCTAAATAGACACTCCCACCGACCTGCAGGTGTACTCCCCCAACATCCCCACTTTCCTCCGACACACAAAACAACGACGATTCCGGCATTTGTTGGCAGGAGACATCTACAAACATTGCCAGACACTCCTCACTTTCGGACTATTCTTCCCGGGGGATAACCAAGAAGACAACTCACTCAATTCGGTTCTTTTCGACAACAAATAAATTTTGGTCGGACTTTGTTCAGTTTTGAGCATTTGGTCGATTAATTTGTCGAATTTGCTGTTTTCCTTAGTCAAAGTGAACTTTTCAATTTCAAAGACATTTTCGACTGTTTAAAGTGAGCGAACAAGCCAACCAATTGAGTGGCCGAATGGACCGGACTGCATTTCGACCACCAAAACGAGGTTGGAGCCGTGGAGGATTCCTAATTCGAGCAGGGAATTTGAATCGTTCAGTTTTTTGCCCTTAAAAAGCAGAACTTGGGAATCCGTGGGGATATCTCATATTTAATGCCCGATTACTTTCGAATTTATAAATTTTCTCTTTTAGGTCGAAAACTGATTTGAAATAGGAAATTGTGATTTCGTATTTAGTGCCAGTAATTGTCCTCACGCCGACTGTTATGCGGGAGGAGATCGATTTGGAGGGATTACCAAAGTAGGCCTTCTCATTTCCTATAATATTAAAAGTAGTTGTCACTATTACCTGTGGGGGCTGTTCCCCTCTCTCCATTTCCCCCATTGCCATTGTCATCCGAATCGTAGTTCATCCCACAACGAAGGTTTCCCTAAATGACATATTTTATTGGTTTATTACGATTTATTCAATGTATATTATTTTCATCTCTAAATGTAATGAAAATAACTCAATAAGGCTATGATTGCATATCCCATTCGCAATAAAGCATACGTTAAATGACGTAGGTGTCATCAGAGGAGAGTAGTCCTTCAGTTTAAAGGCACTCCCTGCAGTCGAAAGTGGACAAAAGGAGTGAATTGTTAGTGAAAGTAATTAAAGTTAATTGTCGGGCTTAATTTTGAACATTTTCTTGAACAAATGGAGGACGTTGTGTGACTTTGCACGACAGAACAAATGTCTGGCAAGGGTGTGTGAGGGTTGTGAGGCCTTGCGGACATCATAGAGGGTAGGACTGCCGGTCTTAACTTGGAAGTATTGCATAAGGAGTGCCTGAAAAAAGTTTTTGACAGAGCAGTCATTAATGACGGACAGGTGGTAGACATGGGAAAAGAATTGTGAGTGGGTGGTGACCTCGTAGACTGTACTGTCGGAGTGATTGTCGACGAAGGCAGTGAGGGGCATGGACTTGTTCCTCAAAAAGAGGATTTGGTTGAAAATGTCCTTCACTTTTTGGAAGGAGTACTTGTCCTTGTATTTATAGACGAGGATGATTATGTCCGCCTCGATTATGGCGATTTTGAGCATAGCGGGACTGCAGAAGGTGCCACACGTGTCGACGATTTGGAAGGTGGCCGTGTGATTGAGTTGAGCTTCGTAGACGTCGCCGATGGTGGGTTCGTAGGTGATGAGTTTCTTTCCCCACAAATAATTGGAGATGAGTGTAGTCTTGCCTGTGTTCTTGTACCCCATTACATATATTTTGAACTTGATTATGCCATTCAGAGAAATGCTCATGTCGTCCACTGCCTCGGCATTGGCTTATAATCAATCGCCCTCGTCAATGTCCTTATTTTAGTAATAATATTAATTGAACATGTATTCGTTGTTGGACACGAACTATTTCAACATAAGTGACATTCTGGCCACCCAGGAGTCCATTCCCTGCAGAATACTACGACCCATCAAAGACGTGGCCTCAACACTCCACGAATTGCCCATTTGGATGGTCATCACTCTCGCCAATTCCTCCAACCAGATCGTCCAGCCCGCCGACCTCCCATATCACTACAGACACCTCCACAGACACATTCTCGCCGCCGATGCCACCGTCGTCAATCTAATTAGTCGATTCTACTACCACGTGGGTCTTCATCTCAGATCCTTCCATTTGCCCGATTATGAAAATGTGCGAATATTCCTTATTAATGTGCCCCCCAATATTATTTCCAGGCATTCATTTCCAGGTTCTCCATTATTATGAGTTCCTCCTCTCCCGAACAAACGAGGACCAACAAATTGGACAATCTCAACTTTGAGGAGCAGCAGATCATGAATGCCCGCTTCCTCGCCAACAAACAGCTCAGATTGTGGGAAATGGGTCTCCTCCATAAAATCACCAGCAATTCACAACTCGATTTTCACTTTTAATAATTCACTCCATTCATTCACAGTGTGCTTTTCTTACCCTCAAACTCAACAGTTGGTAGCATTTAACTCCAGGGATATCAATAGGGCGATTTTTAACCTCCAGCGTACGTTAAATGAAGTAGGTGTTATCAGAGGAAAGTACTCCCTGCAGTCTAAACAGGACAAAAAAACAAATTGCCAAGGTATTCTACGATTGAGGCCATACTTGTGTGACTCCGAGAATACCCGTTCTTCATAGACAATAAAATGACCTCTCAAGGATGACCAAAAGTGTTCGCTCACTGTGTTATTAATCCTAGTCGATATCTGCAATATAATCTTGCAGCTTTGAAATGCACTGGATGATTCAATTGAGTATTAATAAGAGTACAAGTAATGACAAATACACTACATAAAATCGTCGGGGGAGTCGTGTGGCAATTCGTCATGGAAGGGAATCTCGTCGCGGAGGTTGAGTTTTGGTTTGGCCTTTTTCTTCTTCTTTTTCTGTTGTGTGACCTGTTCGACTGTGTTGGGAGTGTTGGTGAGGGCAGTCAAGTTGGTGATTATTTTAGTGAGCGTGTCCTCCCTCTTGACTACACTCAACACACCAATCTACTTGTTTGGCAGAGGGACACCACGAACGTCTCCACGAACGTGCAGTACAGCGGGTTGCCCTGCCATCACTCACTCACTCTACTTTGCCCTCGTCGATGTACGCCACCGCACTCTCCACCACTTCTTTCAACGGCAGACACTTCAGTCTGGACGACAACGCACCCGACACACTCATTCCACCAATCAGATCCTCCATCAACCACATTTCCGACGCCATTTCCTCCGCTCGTATTCTCTCCTCTGCTTCCCTCCCCGTCTCCTCCAACACCGCCATTTCGATTCGATTTGATACTTTCTTCGCCCGATTGTTTCGGGGTTCTTTCGTCTTCTCGGCTGACTTTTTGTTGGTCTCGGGGTCGGCCTTGGGTTATTACGATTAACAACCAGCCAGTCGAATGATTCGTCTTCTTCGTCGTCGGATGATCTGCTGAGTCCAATAAAATGGTTGTCTATATTTATCAAAATATTCAATTTAGTAATCGATATAACCCACAACATACCCATGCAGGAAGGATATAAATTTAAATTATCTATTTCAAACAAAATATGTTTTAGTATTAAATAAAAACTTGTCAAAAAAAAGTAATTTGGGAATATTTGTAGATTTATGCCTACAATTGAATGTACTGGACTAAGCCTTAACCAAAATGACCACAGAATTAAAGAAAAGTTTTATAAGTTGTATCTGCGGGAGAATGGACTGAGGTCGGTCGTCGTGTCCTGGAAGTCCAGGGAAGAGTACTGAGGAAAGGAATGTCCATCACTGGTCGTGTCCTTATAGCGGAGTAGTGTGGGTAGGCCATTTGGAGAACTGGAGTGAGGACTACTCGTAGGCCGTGTGAAGTGAGTGGCACGACAGGGGTCGACCGCCCGGATGAATTGAGAGAGGGATTGCCACCCCCCGCCTACTCGGACAAAGACTCCAGTGTGTGTGATGTGGACATACCTGATGGACGACCCAATCTACAGGTCGTGGGGAAGAATACTTGATATCGTCCATCGGAAATATAATTAACTCTGAGTGGTCTGTGACACGTGCAGTTGGTCAACTCGTGTTGGATAGCCCGTTCTAGGGAGGGAGGGGTGTTTGTCTGAGTGGGGACCTTCTGAGTGAGTGCGTCGATTAGGAGAGTGTAGTCCATGTCGTCCGAGTGTGGCCCAGCGAAGAGGGAGAAGACGGCATTGAGTTGAGGACGTGGACTGTCGAGGCCTGGTGAGTGATGGAGTGGTGTGACCTGCCTTGACGAGTCCGGTGACAAAACGTTCCCTGGTGATGCGGCCTTCCTGTTGGTTTTTGCGGAAAAAGTCGGTTATTCTGAGTTTGTTGGCCTTAATCCAGGACAAGTAGTTGGTTCGCCAGCGGGCAAAGTCGACATGTTCGAACTGGTGTGAGGGAATAGAATACTCTGCCGTACTGGTCGATGGAGTGTTGGAGAGTTTGTGAGTATTGGGCGGAGGTGGTGTTGAGGGCCTTCCACAGGTGGGATAATTGTGGAGTGGATAGTTGGTCGTATTTGTCCCTCAGACTGTGCTCGAATTCCTGAAATAGAGAATGACTGGACTTGGTGGTCTTGCATGAGTTGAGTGAGCATGGTAATGTCCTCGGGCAACGGATATCTCATCTTGTCAGCCAGGAAATGTCTGGCGTCGGTCAACCACTGCAATGTTTGGTCAGCGTGGAGGGCGTCCTGTTTGGCCCGGAGAAAGAGACCATTCAAGTGCTCAGTTCTCAGTTGTGCCTTCTTGACAATCTGGGAATGTGGTGGTTGGACGACCTGTTCCCAACTGGCACAACTGATGGTGTAGTCGTAGCGGACGAAGCGGACTGCGTTTGGGTGGACTCGACTCATTATTGTGTCGATGGTCTCCTTCAGTCGGTCTATTCTCTTCTCATCTTCCGCCAAACACTCCAGGAAAGTCTGCAATGAACTGTCCCCTCTTACTTCGTGCTTGTCAATGGCCGACAGCAGTTGGTTCTTGTCCTCGCAGGACGGACGCACTCTCAGCACTTGTTCTGCCACTTTGATCACCTTTCGGGCGTATTCCACTCCCTTCTCCATGTCCTCTGCCTCCACATTACACACCACTCACACCAATTCCACTGCTCGCCCAAGGTTCCTCCCCCTCTCGGCCATCAGTTCACCCACTCGCCCCCACTCACTCCCCACTCTACTTGCCAACTCCCGTCCCATCTCCTCCCTTTTACTCACACACCCATACTTTGTGCTGTTCTAACAACATTCCCACTGTCTTCATGTCCCCAAACACATTCCCGTTCGACAACAGATACTCCTCCACTTCACACAACCACGTCTCCTCCAAACACTCTCCTCGGAATATCTCTCCTCCATCCTCCCTCACTCCACTCTTGTGCCACTCCACTCGATTCTATTCTTCACCCACACTCACTACTCGAATGTATTCACAATATTCCATCGCCCTCCCCCATCCCCTCTCTATTTCATCCACCAAACCACCATCCCCTCCATCCTTTACCACCTCTTTTGCTACCGCCACACATCTCCGGTAATCGTCCTCGTTCAATTTCTCACATTCCCTCTACCATTAGACCTGCTCATACCTCGAATCCTTCAATCTGAGTCCTCAGTGTGTCCTCATCCGTCGAAAGTGGTTGAATGTGTATGCACGCACAAAGACTGTTCTCCACCCATTCCAAGTGTCTCCTATAGGACAACACGTGGTTGATCTGAGGACATTGATGGGAGAATATACTCTCATAATATTGGACTCCACCCTGTTGGAGTACACTGAGAGCTGAGAGGACCGTGCATCAATCTCCCTTACTGTGCTTTGCAATGCTCTGTGTTGGGCCAGTTCTTCCAACTCGGCCTACTGGTCAGAATAATATTCAACTTGGAGAGAGTAATACACATTGTACAGACGTTCCAAATCAGTGTCAGACTGCCACACACATTCCCGACTGAGGAGTACTCGAGTGTATTCCACATTGCTCTACACAATCGGGAATACTCATCACTCTCAGTTTGCTCAATTCTTGACAAATGTCCGCCCACGAAAAGACCATTTCTTCAAACCGCGAGTCGCATTGGAAAGGACTCACCGAGTCCAGTAGTCGTTCATAGTTTAGTAACATGGCTGATATGGCGATCGAGTCATCAAGCAAGTCCTGGTAGTCCACTTTGGACTGCTCATTTGCCAAGGCACACTTCAATTCTCTCATTTTCCTTTCCAAAGTCTGCAGAAATGAGGGGAATGATGAAAACTGATTCCATTTCCCTCATTGCCTCAGTCCTCGACTCAATCACTTGACAGTGTCGAGACAAAGTCGCGTGACTCCGTTCGAATTCCTGGAGGGCTACTTGATACCTCATTTCCACTCTCCGAACAATCCTCAATGCCGACTCTCCCAAATACTCCTCCACCGAGTTGAGAACTCTCATCACTTGCTCCATCCCCCTTCTTTGGGACTCGAATTGGGAAAATATAATCTGTGCATATGTTAGAGGGGACTGCCTGTTGGGGGACACTCTCCACGGATTGTGTCATGTGCTCATTGAAGGTGCAAATACTGGACTTGACAAATTCAAAAAATGCGGAAATAATGTCCCACACGTGGGCGGTCTCTTTATACACGTGGGCGAGTATTCGTGCCCTGTGTTGTGCTTTGTCAGTCAAATTAAGAATGTCTGAATGAGTGAGTTGTGTGAGGACTGCCAGCAAGTTCTGTGACAGTGTGGGCGTGGACTTACATTGTTTATATTCTGTTCATGTCTCAACAGGTCGGGGTCGATTGGAATGTCACTCTCGACTGCCTCTTTGCACAAATCGTGTATTTTCTGAATAGTAACGTGTACATCTCCACAACAGTCGAATTGACTTGTGTCTTTGGCCTGCCTGATGTGGTCGAGTTGTCGTTGAAGAACATGAGCGCATTCACTGTGTGTGCTCAGTTTGCCAATTCGGGCGATATATAACTGACTGAGGGAAATGTTTCTCAGAATGTAGTGAGACTGGGCAGTTCAAATTGGGGAATACTTGTAGAATGTCCTCTCCCTCAGTGTCCCTCAACTCCTGAAGGACTGGATTAATTCGATTGATAATATTCACTGCCTCCCTAAAGTCACCAAACCTACATTTAGTGCAATGTTAATACTTTTTAGTCATGGACTGGAGGACAGCGAGGCTTCGGGTGGCCAATTTATTTCTCAATAAAAGTAATCCCCCGTTCTCGGTGACTCGAAAGGATGCGAGGGTTGTGAATATTCTCAAGAGTTGTGTCACCTCCCTCATTTTGTCCGACATTGCAGCCTCGATAGTCTGTCGTGGTCAGAGTGGAATATACAGTCATCATAGTCCCCTCGTTCTGTTCTAGTTGGGAGTCGGTCTTGTCCATCCACGCCAGCAGATTGCTCATGCCCGATTGGACCTATTTGTCGTACTTGTTTCATACTTTATTGACTACTCGCACTAACACATTTTCTCGCACGACTTTCCAACGCTCCAATAACTCCCCACATCCAATGCAGTCCGACAGATCCACCACAGCCTGAATGGTCACCCAATCCTCACTTTATCCACACGGTCCCGCGCAGAGGACAGTCGTCTCAGTTGTTCTTCCAATGATTCGTTTAAACCAGTCTGAAACAAGTCGGCAGTTTCCTTGATAATTCTTTCGAGTGGCTCCAGTCTGGGACAGTCACCAACACAGTCAATACTTGGTTGAGTGCTTTCCTGCCAGACTCGACAAGTCTGCCACCACGCCCTTCAAGGCGACTGCATTGGCCAACACGGCGAGCGCATTATTCAGCAAATCTCCGAGAGAAGGATCGGACTGTCACAATCAGCAGTTCTTAAACTACTTTAATCATGTCCTCGATCTCATTTTTTAGTCTTTCTGCCACTTGCCACTCCTCCCTCACTTGTTTGCCTATTTCTGCGATTTCTGTGACCACGTCGTCTGATTGGCTGTCAATCCTCGAAGACAGAGCAGACAGATCAGTCCGGAAGAGAATGAACTTGTTTTTTATCCGTTCCAACTCGCCTTCCTTTTCTCGACATAGTGTGTCTGCCCGGCGGGTAATTTGTTCTAAACAATCCGCCAATTCTTCGAAGCGGTGGAGAATCGACTTGGCTGAACTGGTCGTTGAGGGAAGATAAATGTGACTCATGCAGTTTTCCGCGATTTTGTTGTTGGGCCAACTGGACGTGATTGTGTCCTAAGGATGGGTTATTGCCAAAGAGACAATTTTAAATTAATAATATATACTTTACCCGATATTTATTTTGAACTTGCTCCACTTTCAAAATGAACTCTCGCTTTCCATTTTTCATTTTATTCTCCAAATCCTTGACTGAAGACACGTTGCCCGCCTCTTTCTCGATGGACGACAGGAGTGCCTCACAATCCTCAACCAGTCCTCTGAACACCTCGCACGACCAGTCTGTGTAGTCCAAGGCTTCCTTCCCAGCGTGGAAGTAGTCCAATGTCTAATTTGAATGAGTTGGCCGACCTTTTGGAGAGTGTGAATTAAATTGGAAGGAGGGGGGTGAGGACTATATGTAATGACTGCCCGCCGGTACATGTCCATGTCTCGAATGAGTGACTCGGTCTCCCTCTTTGTCCAATCACTCAAATGATTACTTTGCAGTCCCATGATTGGATGCCCCACTCGTCGGCCAACTTGACTAACAACTCAGTCAAATACTGCACGATCAGTTGGCTGCCCAGAAAGTATGCCACCCCCGAATTGAAGTCATACAACAATTCACATTCCTGTCTCACCATAAAGGAGACCACATTCCGCGAAATGAGGGACTCTGAGAGTACAAAGTCCTGCCCGAATATATTAAATTTAGTAATTTCCCCGACACTGCCCTTAGCAAAGGCAGGTCTTGTTGGGAGGGACAGACTGAGTTCATGAATGACTTGTTGAGGAGACTTGTTGGTGAGTCCCTGGGCGAATGCAGTCAACGTGCCCATTTGTTGATTCCTCAGACAGTATGTTGTGTGGGGACAGAGGGGGGAGGGTGGGAAGAACGTGGGAGTAACCAAATCAAAGAACAATCGGAGAGTTCGTTTGTTCCACCACCCACGGGGACAGGTGTATACTTTATAGAATGACTCGAATGTTTCCTTTATCCCACAGCGGAAGGAAAACCAGGTCATGTTTATCAGAAACGTGAGGAGTGCTTCCTTCAGCGTGATTGACCTGGACAGAGGATAGTCCCACAATGGTCTGGTCAATGCGAGAGTGAGGCATTGTGTGATGAGGAGGTGGGGGGAACACACATCCCTCAGCACAAAGTCATTCTGACAGGCAGGCAGTGGGAGTGAGCAGAGGCACTTCCAATGTGCGTGGTAGACGGGGGGCGACAGGCTGTTGTCGAAGAATGTCTTCACAAGAGAGTGGACGTGCTCCAATGACAGTCTTTCTTCCCCGAAAGCTTCCTGCACTGAGCAAACCCGTCCGTGTTGTCGATGGTCCACAAATACAAACAAGTCCCCTCTCACTTGATAGTCATCGCAGTCCTCCAAGGGCGGGGGACTGTGTCCTTCCAGTGGAGTGATTTGGGGATTCAGTGTCTCCCAGGACATTTGGGAACAATTCTCCGAAAGGGTTGAGAAGACAAGACCAAAGTTTGGTTGTGGGGGTTGTGTGTTTGGTGGGAGGACGACCAAGCGGAGTCTCCTCTGGGAAACCAATTCGGTGGTGGTGGTGAGGGAATACGAGTCATTTGGTTGTTTGACCGCAAACAGGTCTTGTCCAAGAATGGCCAAATGCCCTCTGTCTATAGCACACGTGAGGTCGATTGGGGCAGGGAGTGCATCCAGTCTCACCTCCACGACCAATCTCTCTCGGAACATCCTTTCGGGCCTCTCGGAAATGGACAGGACTGAATGTGGACTGGAATAAGGAGGACCCTCACTTTGTCCAGATGTATGACTTGGAGGCGTACTGTGTGTTGGTGGAGGTGATTTGGACATATCCAGTGGTCATGTTATGAGTGCCCTCATTGCTGTTCTTCCTGAAGGTTATCTTTTCGTAAAACTCCATCAGTTCTCGTTTGATTCTGCGAATAATTATAAACAAATCAGTCTCGATCGATTAAGCATGTTGCCTTAAGCACTCACTCGCTTAGACTCTCGTCTTGGACAAACAGCCACGGAATGGAGATTCTGTCCCCCTTCGCAGTCTCCACCTGCAATGACATTAGGGAGGCAACCAAGTAGTCGTCGAGTCCATCCATCTCCATAAACTGCACTCGATCTCCCTCCTTGAGTTGACTCTACCAATAAGGCACGACTTCACTTTGTAGTCAACAAGGAGGCAGAATGATGTGTTCTTGGGACGCAGGTAGTCCATCCGCCTCAGCAGTTGTGTCACCTTCCCTTCCTCTCTTGATGACATCACCTCCTGCAGTGCTGTCAAATGGTGTGTCAGGCTGTGTCGTATTCTATCCGCCGAGTAACACCCCCTCTCGTACAACTGGGAACTGGTTGTCAATAGTTGTTTCAGGCAGGTCGAAATGTGGTTGACTGTCTCCATTATATCACTTTACCGCAGTTCTTAATGTTCACATTTTTATTCCTATAATATTTCTATTCGTTTTTGTATCAATAACCGTTTTACTATTTGGGACCAATTTTGAATACCACTTCTTTCTCAACCAGTGGAAGGCTGTGTCTACCACATCAAGAATAATGGAACCCCGCAAACAAGTAAATTGTGAGTGTGCCAATGGATGGCTGTTAAGAAGTTTGTTGTTTTTGAGCATCCTGATAGCACGAGTGGAGATGTAGTCATGGATTAGTTTATTCGCAGTTTTCCCATTGTTGGTTGAGAGTATTTTTGATAGACATCTACATTGATCGGCCAGAGTAAAAATGATGTGTCTTTTGTTTTCTGGAATAGAGATTTTGTGACTTGGATCAGAAGAGTCTTGTATTTCCTGTAGGAATTGGAGTCCTCTCATCGTCAAATGGTCATCGACCGGAAGAATACAGGACTCCCAATGAAGATGATCGATGGGAGTGGATGCAAGGCAGCCAGTTATTGTGCGTAGCCCTGAGTTTTGGATTCTTTAGAGTTTTTGGAGGTTTGAATGAGACAAGTTCCATGACCATGCTGGACTAGCATAGTTCATAGATGTTCTGACAAATTGTTTGTAAACCAAAGTGAGGCATTCTTTGGCTTGGCCTTAAGTTTGCCCAGATAAGGCACGTAGTGCATTCAGTTTTCGTTTGGCTTTGGTGAAAATGAGCTCCACGTGTTGCGTGAAAGATAGGCATTGATCGAATACGACTCCAAGGATTTTCGGGTTTTTTATGACAGGAATTATTTCGCCGGCCACATTGAGGACTGGGTTTAGGTTGAATTGTCTTTTATGTGTTTGTGGAGTAACTCATAGAAGGCGTACTCTTCCAGGGAATTCAAATTATAATCACAAAGGCAGTCTAATCCCTTCCAGAGAAGTACTTATTGTCGCACAGGACAATCACACACAACCAAAATTAACTAACAACCAAATTTATTATCAAAAAAAGAAAATTAGTTGGAGGCATCAATCTCGGACTGAGTCTGCTCGATCATTTCGTTGATGGAATTCTCCATTTCGTCAATCCGTCCGCCCATTTGGTCGACTGCGAGTCAGCCACGACAATACTTTTGGCCATTATATCCTCGGACATGCTCTCGAATTTGCTCTGCAGTTGTTCCAACAGATTCTGGATCTCGTTCGACTCCTCCATTGCCTTTCGAGTTTCCTCGTTTATGTCCATTTCTGACTTGTTTCCCGACTCCGCCATCCTACTAAACAGAGATCACTTATTGGGCATACCACACAACCAAACAACAATTCCTTTATTTTTATGTCATTTCATTATTACTTAATTATTATTCCTTCAAAATAAATATACGACAAAGGGGACGAAGGGTGACAAATAATTTTATTATATACAATCAAATCACTCTAAACCGATTCCTATAGAGAGGAGACCGGTATATTGCACATCAAATTTACTTATAACGACAAAGTGATATTAATAAAAATTTGTCAATAAGGATTGGCTCGTTTTTAGCCTCGATTTAGCAATCGTTTTATTTTTGGATAGATCAGTCTGTCGACGGGATCGAGTAATGCAGGGTCTTGAATGCAAACAAAGTGGTAGATTTAGCATTTTTTGAACATTTGTGCGTAGTAATTTCTCTATATTTTCTGGCCTGTTTGCTTATCTGAGTCATCGTCATTATCTTCAGAAGCTGAGACTGTTTGTATTGGCCAACGGGGAATGATTCCTATTCATTGAGATTTTCAGTGGGTAGTTAAAAGTCCAAGTTGACAAATTCTTCTTCTGTCACGTCATTATCGACTAGTTTATTCATGAGGGATATGAACACTAAATTGTTTGCATGATTGTTGTGTAAATTACATTTTTACAGGAATGCCAGACTTATTAAGCAGGGGAAGATTGTGTTTTATTTCACATCTATCTAAGCTGTGCTAATCCATTAATAGCATCTAAAAAAGAATTTTTGGCAAGTGGTGTCGCAAAAGAGGAACAAGGAAATATTAAAGCAAATAATTAGGTTAGTCAATTAGTAACATCCGAAATGTAGGTCAAAAGCAATCCTTCCAGCATAGAAGATTGCTTGATGCGGGATATCGGCAGAGGTTGCAATCTATTGTGAGTAAACTAACACACCATAGGCTTCCTCAGTGATTATTAGTGTTGCGTCTGTTGTTGCAAATGGATCCATTTCTACACTTTTATCAGTTAATTTGATATCTAGCTGATTTGTCACTGTTGTAATCCTTATATTTGAATATATAAGTATACATTATGGGTTGGGACCCATTTGTGAATATGCACATTTTCTGGCCGTCAATAATACTACAAAGTCAGTAAGTTAAAATACCTCATGTAGAGGGGAAGACTGATTTTTGGCCTCAGGAAAATGGTATTTAATGGCATGTCACTTTAATGTTAGAATAAGATTTGTACAGGCTTAATGATCCGACTAGACTTGCAAAGGCATCTACGTTCACGTAACGAAGGTCACTACAGGATTGCAGTTCTCTAATGATTCAAAATATTTGAATGTACATATGGCGTAGGTGAATCAACCCGTCAAATGAGTTGTTTAGTATTCTCTTTAGCGAGTCTCCACGACAGTGACTAGTGTTAATAAAATGTTGATTACAATTGCTCCAAGTACGTTAAATTCGAGAATATTTCTCCATTTGGAAATAGAACGTTGCTAGAAATTGCAATTATTGTGTTATGTTCTGCAGCATTTGCTCCATTGAATTCACAGTTTTGCAAAACTCTGATTCAAATAAGAAATTTTTCAAAAACTGTTGTGTTAAATCACAGTCTCTTTGGACCACTAAGTCAACCAAAAGTAGGACAAGTGAAAGCATTCTAATTAAGGCTAATATTTTATTGCGAATAACTCATTGGTTAGACAACAAATAAATTAAAAACTTTATTAACTAAATCCAAAACCGAAAATAATAAGAAATTAAGTAATTATTGATCCTAGTTTTTGGAAATTTTTCTCATCTTGAGGGGACTCCATAACTCATTATTTCCACATTTACTTTCATGCTCAGAGTCATTTATAACTTGTCAATTTGTTTCATCTGGGGTTTTCGCATTATTAGTTTGTCATTGCAAACAACTGCCGTAATGACTTCTTTATTAGGCATATTAATTCCCATTCCTATGCTCCAGAACGATGCTTTCTAGTGTCTTTTTCATTACAAATGCCAGAATGTATGTTCTTGTCGGGCCTTGAATAAATAATCTTTCGATATAGGAGATTGAACACTTTGTAATACTTTTAAACCTACTCCGTCCCTATTCACAAAAAGATAGAACACTATTTTTTTCATTACTGTCGTTTAAATCATATATTTTTACTGGAATGCCACATTTATTAAAGCAGAGAGAGATTGTGTATTATTTACGTCCATCCATGCAGTGCTAATCCACGGATAGCATATAAGAAAAAATTTTAGGCAAGCGGTGTCGCAGTGGTTTCTGTTTCGGAAGCAGTCAAGATGATTAACAAAGGAATTGTAGAGAATTGAGCAAGAGGAGAAATGCCTGGTTTCAATTACCTACAAAACACGGATTGGATGCCACCTACGTCGCACCGACTGCTGAAATCGATTGACGAGATGTCTGATAATATAGAATGATTGAGAAGGAGAGGGAAGAAGTTTGCAGTACTGTGAGCAAGTGTTGGACTGCCCCACCAATCTCACTCACCCGAGATTAGGGTGTAATACAGTCCGACCTTGAATTGGAACACTAAGTGTTCCAAAAACTGAGGTTTTGTCAAAAAATTAATATCAATATAAATTTAATTAAGACGTTTATTTACGAAACCAAAATTAATTAAGATTAAAATATTTAATTAATTAGGACTTTCAATCCTGATTGATAGTCTCTCTTCTCCTTTTAGGAGAAGAGTCTGCTGCTTGTTCCTCTTCATTCTCTATCTCTGCGTCGGTTGTTGTGCGTCTTTTATCTTTGAATGAATTCCTGGCGGCATGCCATTTCTACTAGTTGATCGGTCGCAGAGGTATATTCCTCGCCAGTTATCTTCATTCCATGCTTGTGTTCAATTATCATGCTCTCTAGCGTCCTTTTGAGCACAATCGATTGGATGTATGTCATTGTAGATTTTTCAATATATAGTTTATCCATATAATTTTTGAAGCATCTTGTGACAACACCATCCCAGGTCAGAACCACAGGAATAATTTTAACTTGGCATTCGTAGAGTAGTGACAGTTCATTTGCAAGGAAATCATATTTTGAAGTTTCTCAACTTCCACTTGTTTTAAGCGGTCCTGAGATGTTATGCCCACCTCGATTAAGGTTATTTCCTTTTTAATCTTGTCATAAACAAAGATATCCGGTTTATTGAAGTTGACTTTATTTTCTGTTATAATTGACGTGTCAACTTTAATTTCTACATTTTGAGTTGACAATATCGACTGAACTGAATGAGTCTTTAATTTCCTGTTCTTTTTGATTCCATACATTCGACAAATATGAAGATGGACACATTTAACCACCTCGTCATGTCTTCGGAGGTAATCGCTATTGAGCATTTTACCACACTGTGTGGCCAGATGATCAACAGTTTGTTTACTTTTTTTACAATGATTGCATAACGGCCTCGTGTTTGCAAAAAACAAATTTCTATCTTGCAGAAGGCAGTATAATGCTTCACTTCGGGGGCCATTATTTCCTTTGGCTAACCATTCTGAGGAAGTAGAAAGATCGACATTTGATTCATTCAAGCATTTGAACATAACAGAGTGTAGTACTTGGACTTTATTTTGTTTAGCAAATATTTTTTCTGAATGTCTTGGAGAAAATTAATATCTATGCTTTCTGTGTCAGCAATAGCGTATTTAGAGGTAAGAAATCCTGCGATTGTAGTCAAATGCCATTTCTTTGTTTTAATAACTCGCAGAATCCCCGACCTTCGCAAACACACAGCCGACTGTCTTTCCAAGCTTTTAAGAAATTGCATGAGTATTAATTCGCTCTTGAACGAGATGGAGGCAAGTCCTCTTCCAAAAGTTTTGCGGTCTAAATACAGCCTTTCTTTATTTGCAGGCTGGAATGTAACTTGAGTGTCATGAGCAGTCGACGTATTTGTTTATCAATGTCATCAAATTCATATGGCTCGATATTAATTAGCCCAATATAATAATTATATAGGGACAATGCATATTCATTTATGGCATAGAATAAATTCACCGAATTCAATTTTGTTTTTGACAACATAGTTATTTTTTTACATTCTCCATTATTGAATCCATAACTTTATTCTTGAGGACATTACTTCCTCCATCTTCAAATACTCCCAAATAGCGATATCCATTGATTCCTTCCAAAGTCTCACAGCATGATAAAGATTTGACATTAGAGGCCGATTTTTCAGAGTTCATCTCCAGGCCAACAATGTCGAAAAATTCTTTAACAGCTTCCACCATTTTAATAACAGTGTCTTCTTTGAGAGCAAATATCTTTAGATCGTCAATAAAAAATAGGTGATTGGTAGAATATGTCAGCATATTTAGATCCTCCTGATTAATTTGCAATTTGGGAAATTTAGAGTTCAGGATCCTGCTTAGGGGATCCATTACCATAACAAATAGCAATGGGGATAATGAATCTCCTTGTAAAATTCCTCGAGTTAGCTTTATTGAACCAATTTTTCTTCCATCAAGGTGTAGATTTACTTTCCACTTCTTGACTATACTTTTCACAAAGTTAATAATCCAGAGTGGAATTCCAGAGCTGTCCATTATGTGAAATAAAAATTGGTGATCAACCGAGTCAAAGGCTTTCTTTACATCCACCCAAGCAGAGTACAGACTGTTTCCATATTCCTTGTTCAAGCATTGATTAATAAATGCTTGCTCTTTCGCACCCTGACATTGCTTTCTGGTTTCGAGTTGATTGTCTGAAATCAGCCCAAATCCATCCACAAAGTCAAAGAGTTTAGCATTCACACACTTCGTTACAAGCTTGTACAAAGTTGGCATACACGTTATAGGACGTAAATCCTTTGGATTCTCACAATCATCCTTTTTGGAATCAAGTAAGTTAATCCCGTGTAAAACCAACTCTCGGGCATGTACTCACCCTTGATTATCCGGATTACTTCATTACACAAGAATTCATGTAATGATTCCATTTTCTTGATGAAAAAGTTATATGTTCCATCGCATCCGCACGCCTTCCAATCAGGCACATATTTGAGCATATCTTTAACCAACTCATTTGTGAATTGAGGTTCTATAGCTTCACCACCGGTAGACCTCACATCCACACAATTATACGAAACGTGATCCATATTTCTCTTTCTCCAGACGTCCTCCCAGAATAACAAACACTCATTATCATCAAAGCCATATAAGGTTACTTCATTATTCGACGATAAGTTTCGGTAAAACCTTCTGCGGTTTAATTCGAAGCACGCATTGTCTTTTCGGAACTCTTTCCTCGAGTTATAAATGGATATTTGTTTATCTTTAATTCTGATTAGATCATCATTAAAGCCTCAATTCTCATTAGCTCTCCCTTCTTAGATTTCTTATATCCGTAGCGGCAAAGAATATCCATTACATTTTTCTTTTCAGATTGAGGTAATGCTTGTCTCGAAAAGGAATTCACTAATTTAATTTCAGCTGCTAATTTCGAAATTTTGTTTTCTGTGTTTTCCAACCATGTGCTTTTTGTTTTGGCCTTATAGTTAAGGCCAAATAAGCACACTGTGCAGCATATAATATGTCTGTAATCTGATCCATATTTTGTGGAGGATTATCTTCTGTAATACGATAAATTGCAGAATTCAATCCCGACAGAATATTAGTTTTCACTTTATTTTTTTGGATTTTTGGGGTAGGTTTTCGAGACTCTCTAGGAATAGATTTGATTCTTTCGAGTTGGACTTTGAGTTCTTCTAGACAATTCTTGAAGTTAGAAATTTCAATATTCATGTTAGATTTTCCTTCACTACAATCGCCTCTTTTCCCTACATTTTGATTCCCATTTAGTGGTTTGACCATTTTTTTAGTTGTCATAGACTTGAGCACTTTAAGTATTTTTCATTGAACTCTTTCAGAATGAGATCCCAGCCACCTCTAGGCATCCTTCCAAATCTTTCTTTGATAGCATAGAACACCTGAGACACCCATTCAGTCTCAGAGACACACTTGACATCCTTAATAATGGCGGACAGGGAATGAAAGTTAGTTGGTGCAGCACGACTTCCAACTGTAGGATTATTGTTAATATTAGTTCTTGTGCCGTTATCCAGCCACAGAGACAACACTCCTGCATCCACTATACTGTTTTTATTATTTGATTCTGCAGAAAGGCCCATGGGATTCGTTTTCTTCTTATTGATAAAAACGGACATGCACAACACCACAACAACCATATATATATAAATTTAATAATTTAATTAATGCAAAAAAGTCTTAAATATTATTATTTATTAAAAAATAGTCATCGATCCTTTTTCCATAACCATAATTTTTCTTCAAACTACTAAACACATGTAACTATGGAAGGAAGTCTCTTGTCAAGGAAAGAAATCGTCTTAAAAAAGTAGGGATCCGAACCCCGATGCAAAAATCTGTTTGAAACTGTTGAACGACAAAATAAAAGCTAGTGAATTCAAAACTCAAAGAGCGAAATAAAGGAAAGTACTTACGTCCCTAAACCGTAATCGGTCGACATCCGAGATCTGGAAATCTATTCGGAACATCTCGAAGGCTAATGAGGAAACACCTGGAGATGACGAATTCAGCCAAAAAGACCTAAATGCCTTAATAAAATACTACGCGAAAATCTCTTACAAGGATCGTATGAAGACTGACCTTTCCAAACCGCCGCTAAGGAAGCTGAAAAGTAAACATTCAACTCATTTCACTGAAAAAGAAGTATTGGAATCCCTACACCAAACAAAAGTAACATATTCACATGGTCCCGACGGCATTCCTATAATTCTCCTGAAAAACATAGGGAATGAGGGAATCAGTGTTCTCACAAAATCTACAATTGGTCGATTAACTACAACTCAATCCCAACGATTTGGAAATTGGCGAACATCCGCCCAATTTTGAAGAGTGGAAAACCAAAACAAGACCCGGCCTCCTTCAGGCCAATTTCCCTATTATGTTCCATGTCAAAAACTCTGGAAAAACTCATCCTCACGAGAATCATTAACAGCATGGATTCAAAAAAGATTGTTCCACTGCAAGCTTCCTTAGCTCCTTGACTAACTTTATCCGTTCTGGCATTTCGTGCAAGCCAAGACATCAGAAAACTGTACTTTGTTCGCTGGATATCCACAAAGCCTTCGACGCTGTGCCTAGAAAAAACCTAGCATGGAAAATCTACCAATCAAACATCCCTGAAGACCTCAAGCTCTGGTTGACTAACTTCCTCAGCGGTCGAAGAGGAAAAGTATGCTTTGGAAACATTCGTTCCATTTCCCGTCTATTCCCAAATGGTGTACCCCAGGGCTCACCATTATCACCTCTCCTATTCAAATTGTTTACGGCCGATATTCCGACGCCTAATGGCGATCTGCTTCTGGCCTATGCAGATGACATTGTATTGGCATCACGGGACCAGAACATCCAAACAGCAAAAGGAAGATTACAACAAAACCTGGATCACCTAGTTGAGTGGTTTAACGTAAACCGGATGTCGATCAACACAGAAAAATCTGTCACAACTCTCTACTCCTCAGCCAAAAGACTATCGAAAACTTCAATCAAAGTTGTTGTGGAGGGAAGAGTATTACCTTTCAGCAAAAGATATTGGGATTAACTTATGACACGCACATGAACTTCTCTAAACATGTCACAAATGTGCTGAACAAATGTGAAAAGAAAATCAACCTCCTGAAATGCCTAACTGGTCTATTGAAAATAGGAAATCACCCTATACTTAAAACACTCTACTCACAGTATATCGAACCATGTATCTCATATGTTTGTGCCTCATGGGGGCCACTGATTTCGAATACAAACATCCGTAAAATCTCCGCAACCCAGAAAGAAGCTTTCACACTTACCGAAAGGTGGTATACAGGTGAAGCTATCAAACCACCAATCTCTTTCGAAACTCTCATTGAGAAGAATACAAAAGGGCATCAATGGTATAAAGGAACGATCCGCCCTCAACGATCTTGTGTGGGCTCAAGAGAGCAGCACAGAGCGAAGCTGAGAGCAATAAATAAAATTCGTCAGGATCACCTATACCATTTACAACTCTATTTTGCATGTACGAAATTTAATTTGCGGTCAGTAAACTCATTTCTGCAAGTAAGAAATGATTTTTGCGGTTAAGAAAGTCAATTTTGCAATCAAGAAAATTAATTTGCGGTCATGAAAATCGGTTTTGCAAGTGGGAAATTTAATTTGCGGCTAGGAAAATCAATTTTGCTAGTAGGAATATTAATTTAGCAAGTAGGAAATTTAATTTTGCAAATTCATTTTGTATAACCTTGACGAAACATTAATGCGTTTAAACAATATATATCAAGTATTTTTACGTTTAAAATTAAATTAAAAATGGCACAAAATCGAGAAGCCTCCGAAAATTCACAAGAAAATGGTACAGAAGACATTTGCATAAACAGACAAGGAAGAGGACATTACGAAAAATATTCAATGGAAAAACGGAAATTGATCATAGACACACACGATAGAGATGGAGATTGGCGCTCTTTATGCAGGTCTTTGGGAGTGAAAGAAAGAACCGCATATTATTGGATTAAAAATAAAAAAATTGAATTACTTCCTAAAGGAGGAAAGATTTGGAGTAAAAAAAGTGAAGAAATTATATCTGCTCTATTAAGTTGGATTGAATGTGATTGACAGATCTCACTGGTCAAGTGTACTGAAAAAATTCAACTCAATTCAATGTTACTGTTTGTTTAAATACAGTAAAAAATTGGCTTGATGGACAATTAATTTCATTGAAATCAATTCAGCCAATCACAATTAACATGAATACAGAGGAAAATAAAAAGAATGGAGTATTTAACACGTCTTTTGAATGCGAGATCTAAAGGAAGAACTATAATTTAGATAGATGAGTCAAATTTTAATTTATTTTGTCGTTGTAAAGAAGGACGTTCAAAAATTGGATGTCGGTCTATTGTTCTTGCATCTAGTAGCAGAGGATCAAATTTACATTGTATAGCTGCAATGTCATCGTCACAAATATATAATTTTAAGTGCAGAAGAGGCTCATATACAGGGGAGTCCTGTAAAACATGGTTTAAGCAACTTATTAATGAATGTGATGAATCAAGAGCTACACATCCAACATTCGTAATTGATAATGCTCCTATTCACAGTCAACTTGAGTCTGTAATAAATTCAGGAGAAAAAAGTGAATTATTAAGACTAGCGCCATATTTTAATTTAATCAACCCAATAGAACTTGCTTGGAGTTCATTCAAAGCTGATGTAAAAAAAAGAATTCGTGAAAATATGGATATAATTATAAATTATAAAAAAACTGCAGAGGGACTGTCAATAACCGAATTCAGAATGAGAATCTTGGAAAGGATTGTAATTGAGGCAAAAGAAGTATTAACTCCACAAAAGTTAATGGAATTCTCGAATCATGTGGAGAGATATTACCCCTCAGTTATTCGATGTGAAGATTTAACTGACAATTCTTTTTTGTAATAAAAATTTCTTGCAAAATAGAATTTCTCACTTGCAAAATTGGTTTTCATGACCGCAAATTTAATTTCTTGATTGGAAAATCGATTTTCCCAGCCGCAAAATTCATTTACTATTTGCAAAAATGATTTTCCTAACCGCAAACCGGATTTCTTACATGCAAAATTGACATTCTTGGCTGCAAATTTAATTTCCAGATTGCAAAAATGATGTTCTCAGCAGCAAAATTGACTTGTAAATGGTATAGTTAATTTTTTTTTGGTTAACGGTGGTCTTTGGAATAAATTTGGATTTGATTTTGATTTGAACAAATTTTGTCTGAAACAGTAAAAATCATTTAACAAAATTGGAGCTATGTCTAGAACTGATTCTTCCAATTCATTCACTTTTGTTACTACTTCTTTGACCGTAGTCTGTTTATTTTGCATACCACTGTAAAAAATTTCTTCATTATCGCTGTTTTCCGTATTTTCCAACACTTCGTCTACAACTTGTTCTATAACAGGGGTGTCAAACATGCGGCCCGCGGGCCGCATATGGCCCTCGAAAGACATAGGTGCGACCCTCAGCGTACTTTACCAAACATAAGTGCGGTCTGATTTAATGGCTATAAAATGCAAAAAATTATTTTTTATTTTTTTACATTTAATTAAAATTTTAATTGTATTTTTAAATCGTGTTTGTTAATGTCACGTGCTTCTTCTGGAATAAAATAGAAACGCTCCTTGAAAGATGAACGGAGGGTGTTTCAAGATAAATGGGAACTTCTCTATTTTTGCACAATGGTTGATGGAAAAATACATTGTTTTATATGTAACACGAACATTGAACACGAGACTAAAAAATTGCAATCTTTGCAACTTTAGCTTTCTCGGCAAAGCCATTGGCTTCTTCTCGAAGATCATTCTGGAAGCAAGAGCAATGGCTATTCCTAAACGTCCACCTCTCGCTGCTTGTAGTCGAAGGATATCCGGTCTGGCCAAGGAGAGAAATCGCCTCAAAAGGTCAAACCGGATGTCTTCTGACACTTAAACAAGGAACTGAAGTCCAATGAACTCAGACACACCTATTTGAAATGGAATCGAATTCTTTCTACCGTGAACCGCAATCGTTCAACGGGTGAAGTGTGGAAAGCCATTCGGCACGTGGTCAGGGGGGACGCTCCCGAACCTTTCGAAGATTTTGATAAAAAAGACGTGAACAACCTCATGAATTTCTATGCGAAAAATGCACATAAAGATCACAGGAAATCCGACTCACTCCCCTCCAACAGAAGCCTAAAAAAACGGGCTGAACCGCTCCTCCTCTCGGTAAAGGAGGTGGAAGATACCTTGCACTCAACAAAACCTTTTTACTCTGACGGCTCGGACAAAATCCCGGTGATCCTATTAAAAAACCTCGGCGTCGAAGGTGTCAGATTTCTAACAGCAATCTTCAACCATTCTATTAACAACAACGTGATTCCGGCTTTATGGAAACAGGCCTTAATAAGGCCGATACTGAAGCCTGGAAGACCAAGAGGGGACTCGCTTGATGAGGTCTATCCCGGGTCATCATTTGCTCATTTTCATTGTATTATTTATCAGCAATATTTGTGCTCAAAGATATTAAAAATGGAATCGGTGTTAAAGGAATTTCAAGAAAGATTTAATGATTTTTCGTCTTTTGAACAACAATTTTTACTATTCGCATCACCATTCTCTTTTAATGTTTCTAATGCAGATGAAAGTTTACAAATGGAACTAATCCACTCAGATTCTATACTTAAAGCTAAATATTTGGAGGTTAGAATACCTGCTTTCTTTTCATATCTTCCTGGAAAGTTTAAAAACTTAAAAAGTTGTCAATCCTCTGGAAGCAACTCTCACCAAAATTAAAAAGCGATAATTGAATAATTTAGTAACTAAATTATTAACTAAAACTAAATTTTAGTTTCTCTTATTTTGGTTATTCATCATAATAAATATCAGAACTAATCTTCCCTTAATGAGAAATTATTATAAATGCGGCCCTCAAAGCGAAATGAGTTTGACACCCCTGGCCTAGAATAAATCAAATCAAAATTTATTCCAAAGACCACCGTTAACCAAAAGTCATTTTAAATGAAAACCTCGATTTGGAACCTAGAATCTAGGCAGAGATCCTACAAAGTGTTCCAAAAACTGAGGTTGTTCCAAAAACTGAAGTATTCCAGCCCCAAGGTCTGTTCCAAATCGAGGTCGGACTGTACTACAAAACAGTCGACGACCATCTCTGCTACAAGACGGAAATAGTCGACCCCACCAAGAAAATCTCCCATTTTACATGTGTAGAGGAGGTGATACAAATCTTAGAGGCCTATTCGTAAGCACATTAATTGTCTCTGTTCTCTCTGCAGCCCGACAACCTCAACCGACTAGGGCCTTTCTTCAACTTGGCAGTTTTTCACTGCGAAGTGAAGGAGATGGCTCACAAGACAATAGAAATGGCGGAACAGTCCGTGGCGACACCAAAGGAGTACTCCACAACAAACACTCCATTTTCATTGCCAAACTCATCCTGGACAATATATCCGTTGGCCCCCCATTCTTATATTCACTCAATATTCCACAAGCTGACACACATTTCAACTTCATGATCTCTTCTTTGCTGTCGATCCGCCTCTTTCTGCCAGATTCATGGGCCAGGATACAGCTTTCGTGTGTTTGACAAGTTCCACTGATGTCTCGTGGTGGCTACTTCCTTCATTCAGTCGCTTATTGATTGCCCCAACATCCATTGCAATACTTGTTACGTGATTCGCCGCCGTGGCTGAGAGTTTATGTTTTTTTAACTGCTGGTGATTCACACACTTGTCATGGAAATTCTACGCACCTTTTCTGAATTTTTCTTTGGACACAAATGTGGTTCATTTCAGCAAAGTCTGGAGGAAACAAGGTCTTGACTTTCCGGAAGATCAAATGTCAACGAAACTGGGATCGAATAGGATGCAAGCAAATTTTCAATCTGCAGCTCGAGCATTCCCGAACGCTCTCCTCGACGATGAATCGGTAAAAATTTGAATCTCTCTGCGCCTCGAGCTAAGGCAATGTGTCCCGCACGTGTATCGTTGTGGCTGCCCTGTTGAGCCTTTCGGTTTGCATCCTTTATCGTGCAGGAGGAGTGCCGGATGGTTTCCAAAACACTCTGCTTTGAATGACATCATACGGAGGGCCCTTGATTCGGCGGGATTCCCTTCGGTCCTCGAACCACCGGGTCTTGACCGCGGTGACGGGAACGTTCTGTTGGGATGACCCTTTTCCCTTTTGAGGGCGGAAAAGTCTTCGTATGGGATGCAACCTGCTGGGACACTTTTTCTGCTTCACATTTAACTTCGTGTGCTCTAGAGGCTAAATCTGCTGCTAAGCAGGTTGAAGATTTAAAGCTAACCAAATATTCTGCCATTTCGGATGAGTTTTTCGTGTTGTCGATAGCGGTGGAGACGTCGGGTGCTCTTGATCCAAAGACGGAAAAATTTCTCTCAAGGTCAAAATCTCAATGCGCACTCACGATCCTCGGAAGGTGGACTGGCTTTTCCAACGGTTCTTGATCGCCGTTATCCAGGGGAACAGTTTGGCGATCCGTCAGGCCGTAGGCCTTTTCATTGATTAATCTTTTAACACATTCTTGGGTTAAATAAAAAGAACAAACAAAATGTAAATTTAATTATACCGATGATGTAAAATAAAATTCCCGCGACCCGGATTCGAACCGGGGACCTAAGGATCTACAGTCCTCCGCTCTACCACTGAGCTATCACGGGCATTTATTTTTTTTTCCAAATATTATTGGCTTTTAATTGTTCACTAATGTTTTATTATCTGTACATACTTTACTTTCGATATTAATTTTGATTTTTCCCCTCGTACACAAATCCTATACAACATTTCTAAGAACTGACATTCAGGCAAACAACTGAGGTCGTAGTCGACATATCTAATCTGGCCAGTGATTATTCGACTATGGATTGTATACTTTATAATTTGTAACAATAAAAACAACTTCTCGATTAAAACAATAATGACATACAAATAAAAGTACTCAACCGAAAATTTGACAAACATGTATCCTTTCACATTTTTTAAGTGATGAAACTGGCAAAAAAACAGCTGAAGTAAAAAATAATCAGAACAGAAATTACAATGTTAAATTTAATAAACAAAAGAAGCAAACTTATTTAAATTCTATATCAGGGGCGAAATTAAGAAGTTAACTGGATTAGATGGGTCGCCGAGCGGATGGACAGACAATTTCAACGTAATATCGAGAACGATGTCCGCTGAAAAACCAGCTCGTTTCACCACTGTTGTGACTCCTCCTCGAGATGATTAAACCAATCTCTGAGAGGAGTTTGAAGCTTGGGGTCCAATTATCCCACTGGTCTCGAAAGTCAGAGAGATGAAGCAGCAATCAAACAGCCATATTTTGCAGTTTTTCTAAATTCGGCAAGGGCAGATGCAGATCCAGAACGAGAAGCGGAGTCCATCAACGGTGATGAGGAAAATGAGTCTGGTAACATTCCACACGAATGCCATTCTCTCCCTGAACGGGAATAAAGTCGACCCATTAGGGCGTTTTCCGTCCCCACGGTCAAGTCCTACCGGTTCTAACATTGAGGGGAATTCAGCGGCGTTAAGCGGGATCCTGTCGATGAGTTGTCTACATCTGCAATGATCGGGCTGCCAAATCTCTATGCCCAGCCGTAAACAGATTCCGATTTTAATTTCCTAATATTTATTTACCCTTTATTTAATAATTTTTAATTTTACCTTTCATAAGGTATTGAACAATTTTCTTATGGAAAAGAAATTGATGAAATTACAAGTTGACCAAATAACTAGAAAAATTGTTTGTTTGCGTGAAATGACTATGCGAAAACTATACTCAGGGAATTATCCTGAGAGGAAAACGCATTTTATGGCTTATAGGCAGCATTCATTTGAGAATGTGAATTTTTTACATTGTATTTCGATTTTTCCCAAAGGATTATAGCCAACATTTGAAACTGGTAATTCAATTTTATAAAAGAACAGGAATATTGAAAAAGCATACTTAGCTGAAATAAATCTCAATTACAAATCATCGTAGAAAAAATAACTTTTCTGACCTTTTTTCAGCTGCTGATTTACAAATGAGTTTAAACGAACCATTGTATGTGTCAATGCGGTTTTATACCGGCATTCAAATAAACAACAATACTTAAAATCTGTCACTAAAACAAACACCCTGATATTTAATGTCAACAAAAATCACATGCCTTATTTGTGAATATCTCGGTCGCTGTCATTTGTGTCATGTCTCAGTAGAATTAAATAATATACATTTTGGGGGAAGAAATTTAATAGATTAAGTAGACAATTGAGTGGTACTTATCTAGAATTGATTTGTTTGGATTGTATCCACTGTATTCTCAGACAATGTAAATAATTTGAATAAAACAATAAATATAATTTAAATTGAGAGATGTAAATGATTATTAATACACTTTCAAATCTAAATTACACAACATTTAATATATACAATTAAACATAACAAGTAATCCATATTCGATTATTTGGAATAATTCAAAATTAAATAGATTGAAGAATACCACTCTCAAAAAAGTAAGTTTCTCCCCAATAACTGAGCATGAGAAAACACTAATTATAATGATTAGGGAATAAAAGTAGTATCCAGAACTAAAGCACACTTAATTTGACTTACTACCATGCAAATTTCACGTATTCAATACGGGATATATAATCTAGATTAACGCAAACTATGCATTTGAAATTGTCGAGAATGGAGCCATACAATATTCATTATGAACATAAACTCCGCTTTCTTGCAAACAAAGACCGGTCCTATTTAATTCAATACCAACTTGAATATTATCTCTCAGAGTAACTAAACTTTGATCATAAATTAGCACAAATATGATGGCTGACGGCTATCTTGCACTTCTTTCTGACGACTTCGGGTTTATAAAGCTTGAAGAAATCCTGCTCTTCCGGAGAATGAGGAAAGTTGGGGCAACACTTGATGATCTTATATCTGCGGTTAAAAGTAGAATCATATTTATCAAAGCACATTTTTAGACTCGTATTTCCTTATTTTCGACCCGACCCAGACCAAAGTCAGGGGGATAATCACCACACGAGTTATCGAAGTGAAAGGACTATTCAACGGTATTGAAATGACTAGTGAAGAAGTATTGTCTTGAGTACTCATTATAGTTACTCTGGAAACACCTGCTGACTCCCTTTGGAATTACCCGGGGCTACTTGACTGGGTGGAGAATGTTCGAGGATAAGTGGCTTTTATATGCTGACAACTGTTCCACGGACTACATCGTCGAAATACTCCCGCCAGACACTGTTTAATTTTAAAATAATAAGTTAGTTTAATTGGAGATATACATACATGCCTCTAAACATGGCGAATAACTACTATAGCACTGTATCAGTGATATTTACATATTTTAAGAGTGAATCTAAAAATGAAAACAATTTCACATCCATAAGGGCGTATGATTCATATAATGAATATCCAATTTTATTCCCCTTTATCTATTCATGTATTTAACAAAATAAATTGATATGTTAGATCAACCTCGGGTCTTCTATCAACCTCGAACTGGTCAACAATTGGGTAGAGGGAACATTAATCTAGCAAATCGTTTTGAGTTAGTGGTCTTCAAATTTAAATACTTTTTATAGTTTCCCTCAATCAAAAAACAGTGCAAAAAAGTGGCGGTGAACCAGGGGTGGCCAACCAGTCGATCAGTCAGAAAAATAAAAACTGAACAAGCATGAATTAGACTAGTAATTCGATATTATTTATTAGATATTATTTATTTGAAAAAAGCGCCTTGTTATTGCCGAAGTATGTTTCGGATCATTGTCTTGTTGGGAATTTAATTTCGATTTTGCTCAGAAATGAGATAAGATTATTCGTTTGTATGTTAACATACAAAGCTCCATCCATCTTTTCTTTTATCCCAACCAAATTACTGAATCCATATGGCACACCATACCATGATATTTCCCTTACTGAATTTTACTGTTTTTCTCTCTACATTAAAAATGTGTTTGAGTTAAAATCTAGGAATTTTCTTTTGATAAGACTCTGACATTGCAAACGCTAATCGATTCGCACACGAATTCACGAGAGATGAAGGCATCTTTCGAATGTATTGCCTTGGCAATCCAAAATTTTAGAAACCAGTCACATTCAGATTCCTTCTTTATAATAATCAATAAATATTTAGTTTACATTGTCAAAAATGAGTTACATTCAGAATTCAACAAGGATATGTAGCGACATAGGATTATGGTATCAGTGAAAGTTTTTTTGATACCATTTGACATCGCACATTAGTTACTGAAAAGTGAAGCGCCTTTAAGTCAGAGATGTCTACCTACATCTTGGACTGATTGATCTCCCAAATATGCTGGATAGAATAATGGCAGTTCAGTTAATGTGACAGGACTTGTCTGAAGGAAAGGATATGAGCAATCATAACCCGAACATATTAGCGTTAATAGTGAATTAGTGTGTTAAGAACGAGCCTTGTTCTGGACGGGGAGATACAACTTGAACTCTGCGGGGAGTTCGTCCTCGGAGTAGAGCCTCTCGGAGAAAAAGACTCGTCGAATGCGGCAGTTTGCATGGATCTAGAATGGGGAGAGGGAGTGACCTGGACCCTCAAAGTCTCGATATAATTAGTCCCGTAGGCACGTCTGGTGAAGTCCGACAGGTTGAACTGTATTTGGTTCCACCCGTCGTCGAGTCGCATGGGCATGGTGCAGATGAAGGGCTTAACTCGGGTGGTGCTTTGGTAGTTGCTGGCACGGAATCGTCGTTTGACGTTTTTGTCGTCGAGGACTTGGACTTCGAAGGTGAAGTATTTTTTGAGGTTTTTGATGATCATGACAAGAAAGGGGAGTTTGATGCCGAGAGTGGACAAGTCCATAGGACAGGTGATGTAGGTGGTGCTAAGGAGTGGGGGGAATGAGCGGACCTGACATTAGTGCCGGCAATCTCGAGGACGAGTGACTGGATGTCGTTGTCGGTGATTCTCTTGATGTGTCCGTTCTTGACCTGTGGTAGTGATAGAGGAGATGTGCCTGTTTGTCCCATATTTGGAGTGGCTTACTGCCAATGCTGTACAAAATGGACAACATGCCGCTTTGGAAAGTATTAGTGAACATTGTAAAGTAGGATGGTTATCATGACAACTAGAACAGGGTGGCCACAATAAAACAAACAAGAAAGCCAAATAAAGAATGGACTAGTTAGGTTGGTCGGGAGGAGGGTAGCCCATTTGTTGTGCAGCCCACTGCTGTTGTGCGTAGTGGTATTGTTGGTCCCAGTAGTCCTGCATAGTCCAGTCAGTGAGTCCTCCAAAGTGGTAGAGAGGCATGTGATATGGGCGTGGCCAGCGAGGGGTGGTGCGACGACCAGTGAGTGGCTGAGCCAGTTTGCACTCGACCTACGTTGACAAGATGGGCCAACTCTCTTGCCACTAATGACGACGTATCTCTCCATGCACAGACGGTTGACGGGCTCTTGTGAATCGAACGTGACGAATCCGAACCCTCGGTGGCGTTCTCTGTTCTGGTCCATCATCAAAATAGTGTCCGTCACCTCACATGTCATTCAACCACTCACATTTCCGTAGTACGAAAAAAAGGCCTTTATCGTCTCCTCTGTGCAGTTCGCAGGCAGTCCCCCTATGAAGATCTTCCCGTCCGACCCATCTCCTCCACCCTTCACTACTCCACCAACTTATTACTTTCCCTCGCGGATTGCACATCTTCGGGTCCACTTGCCTCCCATCCACCACGTGCGTCAATGTACCCATCACTTTCTGCACTGACAAAGCAGACTCGAATGTCACAAATCCAAATCCACGCGACTGCCCTGTCTCCACGTTCGTCATCACTATGCACTCCTCCACTTCACCGAACCGACCAAAGTACGCCTTCATCGATTCTTCTATTTCTAACACCCACATTACCATTATTTGTCTCTGAGGCTAACCCACCAACAAATAATTTTCTAATTAATTAAGTTTACTAGTTCTATCATTCATCTACTACCTTTTCTCGTCGCCCATCTTATCCACACCACTAAAACTAATCGACTATTTATTTTTTACTTTTCTACTATATTCTATTTTTTACATTTAATTATACTTTATTCCTCCTAATCATCCAAAACAACAAAGTCATGTTTCCTTCCTGAATCGAGTCATGAGTGTCGTTTATGTGTTTGCCAATAATCAACCCGAACGAGCAATAATTAATCAGTGCATTCACAAATAAAGCGGAAATAATTTGTTTTCTATCTGGATTGATGTGATAAAGCGTTCCATTCGGTTGATCACGACTTTCTTGCAAACTCGGCCCCCTCACTCCGAACCTTGTCGCAAATTGGAGAATTAAGCCAATCCCCAACCAGAACGTGATTGGAAAATCAAAATGGAAAGAAACATACTCAGGGTGATTTCTTGTCACTCCAAATCTTTGCATTTGTAATGAATCCACTCAGTGAAAGTACCCAAAAGTTATGATGGATGACCAAGATGATGGCTACATATACACCAACTGTTCATTGATCATCTACAAATAATAATGACTACTCACCAAGGCAGATGTGTACATGCAGGGAGAATGTAATTAAGAAATCAATGAGTTTAAAAATCTACTCTGTTCAGTCAGTGGCTGAGAATAAACACAATCACGCTTATAAAAATATTGTGCGCATGGCACTCCTCTCATATTTAGATGATCATCAAAAGGTTTGTTTCACAGTGGAGGTTATCAATTGGGGTTGATTTTAGACACCCACATATTGTGCCTTGTTTTTTACTGATTGAAGTGCCATTGTCGAGTTTATGGATAGGCAGGGCGCCCAGCTTGGACTCGCATAACTTATTGTAATGTGACCACTTATTGCTTTGTTTTTGCGTCTGTTTGCCTTGACAGAAATGTTAGAGACATGTGAAAGACATAGTTGGATCAAAAGTAAGTCCGAGGATAGTAGGGTTTTTGCATAGTGGGAGGTCAGAACCAAAGAGAGATAACTTCGGGTGAAGGTTTGATTGTCGGAAGAAAATAACCGATAATTTCGAGGGCGATTTATGGCAGCAGTGATTTGTTTGTTTAGATTCATCAGTTCTATCCATTTTCCCGTTTCAGTTTGTTACGGGTCTTTGGGCGTTTACTCCTTGGCTGTAACTTTGGGAGATTTTTGTATAATTCCTTGAGGAATGAATTTTTTGGAAGTGGGAAGTGCATAATTGACTGCTGCGTCAGTCAGACGAAAGTTGATAATGTCGAAATCATTCAATGATTTTTCTAGAGCGAGACAGTAGTCGTCCCAGGAATCTCTTTTGTAATTCGTATAACAACGCCGTTGAATGTCGATGTTTGATTTTAGGGCATTCTCAATAATAATCGGGTTGTGGTCAGAATTTAGGTCGTAAATGATCTTCCAAGAGATAACAGGGGCCAGAATTGGAGTACACAGCCGGATGTATGAGTATCCAGGGAAAGTGATTTTTGGTCGAGAGCTTCGTTTCTTGCACCAAAGGAATGTCGTGCTTCTCCAGGAAAGGAATAAAGTTCAGCAGTCTTCGGAGCAATCCCATTGATGTTGATCTGCAAGATACGTAATAGGGTCTTCTTGCTGGGGCCAGGATTTGGTTCAATGTCTCCGGAAAGGAGAAGGGCGAGTTTGATAAGCAAAGAGGCCTTTGGGAGCAACGGCTTCGATAGGGGAGTAGTTGTAAGTCTTTTCGTAGTATAGAACTATCATCTTCCACCGCAAGAAGGTGGCCCACATCGACAGACAAGGGTTTTCCTTTTTATGCCTCATGCAACCACTGAGTGCATTTATGTGTCCCATATTTGTTTAATGTCCTGCCTTTTTACAATAGTATGGAAGCAGGGTTTATGGATTACTATCTGTGAACTGTGAGTAATCCACAGCGTAACTATAGCACCATTTGTACTAACATGAAAATGTTGTGAGTAAATTCTAGAAACATCACTGCGACTAAATCAGTCTCAGGGACCCAAACGAGCTTACATTCAGTCGATGGTTGTCAGGAAAACATTAGAGAGTATGGATGAGGACATAAGCTGGAATGATGCCGCCGAAGCAACGCCGAAAGACTCGCCTTACAAATAGAGCAACGGAAGAATCTTTGATAACGACAACAAAAGAGGCCAGGCCTATGAGATGGATAAGTATGCTTATTTAGAGATTGGCAATCTAAAAAGAGAAAAAAAATTGATTTGAGATAAATTAAAAAGTACAAATAAAAAAGAGATAAAAATTTATTAAAAATTACGAAGCTAAATATACAAATAGCGTAAATATGAAGTTAGTTTTTAAAAGTAATAAAATGAAATAAACACCGATATGGCCGAGCGGTTAAGGCGGTGCACTTAAGATGCATTGGACAATGTCCTCGTGGGTTCGAATCCCACTGTCGGTATTTTCTCAATTTTTAAATAAACTTTTAATATTTAAAGTGTGCCGTGGTTGTTGTATAAATGTCGTTTTTAACATCGTATCTTGATAGCAACGAAGCGGAGAGAATAAAAGCATACAAATACAATGCTGTAGACAACAGTCCTGTGTCTAAATACATAACCAAGCCATTCTGGCGTTGGATTGCCGAGTCCTACTGCCCGGTCTGGCTATCCCCGAATGTCCTAACCCTCCTCAGTTTGTCTGTCCTCATCATAGTCTATTTTGCCATTGACCAATACGACCATAATTTTTGTGGTTCAACCTACTTGTCGTCTTCCTTCCCATTCCTGGCTAGGCGTGGCTTGTCACTTCCCTCTGCACATTTCTCTCACACACCCTCGACGGAACTGACGGAATGCAGGCCAGGAAGTTGGAGATCAGCAGTGCCATGGGGGAACTCCTCGACCACGGCTGTGATAGTTTTTCTGCCTTTTTGTTGGTCATGTTCGTCTTCTCCTCCCTTTATGTCTGCGGGGGCAGTGGAGGGATGTCACTTGGGAGATTAGTTTTCAATCTTGGCTCAATTCTCTCTTTGTTTTATCTCTCACATTGGGAGAAATACATTACTGGCACTCTCTTCCTTCCCTGGGCTTACGATCCTACTTTTCTGGGACTGACACTTTTCTTGGCCGTTCTTCCACTTTTCCAGCCACTTCCAGCCCTCGGACTGGTTTCCTACAACTTGCACTACTACGAATTGGCGGAGATAATTTATCAGATCACTATCTGGTGTATATCTGTCCCTGCTTGTTTATATAACGTTCATTCAGCGTATGTTCTGGGGAAAGGGAGGACGGGCTCGTTTAAGGACTCGTTTCGGCCTCTCTGGCCTATTTTGGGCTTCAATTTGATTTTTACTGGATTTTTCATTTTTCCGTCTCAAATGATGCTTTCTCAGCCAAAATGTGTTTTATGGCTTTATGGAGTGGTGTCTTCAAATATTGTGTTGCGGCTTATTGTGGCACAAATTTGCAGTTTATTGGCTCCCGTCACCAATCCTTTTTTGCTGCCACTGATTGGACTTTTGGGGATCACCACATTTGATTATTTTATTCCTCTGACATTATTTTGGTCGTGGAGGACTGTTTTTTGAGGGTTTTTGTAGGAGGAATGACATTTGCACATTTTTATTATTTTGCCAGCGTGATTTATCAAATGAAGTGTGTTCTTGGTGTGACGTTTTTCACTGTCCCTCCACCCAAATCTGCCTAGTTTATTTCCTTTTCTCATACTGGCGTCAATTTTCAAGCGAGCCCTGGAGTCTGCAGGATACCCAGCCGTACTTGAACCGGCCGAGCTTGACCGAGGAGATGGAAAACGTCCTGATGGGATCACAATTTTCCCATTTGAAGAGGGGAAACCCCTGGGACGCAACCTGTGTGGACACTCTCTGCCCGTCCAACATTGCCGGGAGCGAAACTCTTTGTAAAAGATGATTTTTTCCGATTGAACTGCCTGGCCGTGTTATATGCCAGAGTTTAAAATAATGAATTATTTATTTTGTTAAAGCTAAGGACGAGTCAATACATATTGGGAGACTTTTTTAAGAATTAGTTTATTTAACTCTAATCGTTTGGAGTCTTCGGAGATCTTCGGCCTTAAGACACTCCGCTTTCTTCGCTCTCTCGGCCGACGAATGTGAAGAGTAAGACACGATTCAGGAGAGTCATCCTGGCTCTTGGATGGTCTGTCGATCGCCGTGATTCGTGGGAATGGCTTTGCTATTCGCGAGGCCGGCCGAACGTCTCGTGAGGCATTAGTTATTAAAATATCATTATACTCTTTTTTGTCGATAAATAAGTTTTTTTAAAAAAAGAAATAATGTCGCTGACTTAAGGGTCAGTCCAGCGAAGACGCGCTGCGACCTTTCTAAGCTAATTTTGGAGATTTCTGATTTGTTGCCAGCATTAAAATAATTACCGTTTTTATGTGCTTTAGTGTACATTAGACTATTTTTAGATCAACAGCCAGTAATTTTAGTTCAAATATATTTAATTATTATTAAAATATATTTTTAATTTACAAATAAATACATTATCAATAACGTGTAATATTGATTTGTGCTGTAGTTATTTATTACAATCAAAATAGACTTTAACTGACAAATGGACAGCTCTGCTTTCTCCGAACAAGTTAAACAAATAATGAATCAAACTGGATGCTCAGAAACGACAGCAATAACCTCCCTCAAGGACAACCAACAAATGGTCTCCAAAGCCATATCCTCCATCAGAGAGGGCACTGTAGGCCAAGTTCCTCTTACCTGATCAGACACAATGGCAAGAATACGGAAAAAAGAAATCCAAGCCCACAAGTGGACCTCAATCAGAGCACGTGCCTTCGAAAGTAGTTCATGTGACCTCTCAGAGACCCCCGCCTACCAAACAAATGTCAAAAAATACTCAAATCAGACAAAAAAGAGGAGATGACGACACTAAGGTGACTGCGTGGATATATTTAAGCTCGATGGACTCGTATTTACCCCATCAAATAGGAGAGAGGAGGGAGAATATGTTGTTCCTGAGGCTTATAGACTCAGAAAACGGGAAATGTTGGGTGTAATGATTTGATGTTGTGTAGAGATGAGTTATCCTTTGATGTTTCCGATTTGTCTGACATTGAGTTGGAGATCACCACGTCGATTCAACCAAAGAATGTTTCCCCCAACATTAAAGTATTTTTATTAATCAAAATTTAGTTTGAAAATACTGAAAAACCTTCTCGTGTGGAATTTGTAAATGGGGTAGTTTGTATTATGTGAATTAGAAGGATGTAAAGTGCACAACCTCGCTTGTGTATGACAGCAATGCTAGGGTGGCAACCCAGCAGTGTTCGGCCGGCTTTTTTATGGGTATGACGTGTTGACTGTATTTGTCAGAGGAAGGGTTGTTTCCATTCGAGTGGTCGCCTGATTATTGCACTCAGGTCACATTTGGCAGGAAATGTGGCATTCCTGAACAGTCCTAATTTATAACATTAATTATTGTCACTGCTTAGGAGGAGTCATATTAGGATGAACGGAGTAAGTAAGCGACGCCTACACCGTTTGATATCCTCGGCCTGGCGAGAGCGAAGGCAGGACATAGTTTACTTTCCATACGGGGCACATTCCCTTGTTGAATGAGAAGGCCGTCATTCCATGCGGACGTTTGCCGTCTCCTCAATCAAGACCAGTAGGCTCCAACCGAAGGGAGGCCATTAAAGCCCCGTTTGACGACGTTGTTTATATTGAAATGTTTCGTTTAACCGACAGGGAAGAGTGGTCTCCAAAACCGAACATGCCCGAGCAATACCACCGAATCATAGAGGCAACAAGCTCACGTTTTTTATTTGTGATAGGAGTGTTCCATCGGAGAGTGGCGAACCAAGGACAACCAGATCTGAGACCGACAGCCAGAAAGGAGGCCTGATCAAATAGGGAATGGTTGGGGAAAGCAGAGTGAACTCCCATTTTGAGGGATAGACCAAATAATATCGACGACATTGTGATTTAAACGAACCACCAAAGGGGATATCATCAAGATACCACAAATTGAGCGGGCAATATGGTCCACTGCGAGGGCAAATAGGAGAGTGGATCCCCTTGGTGAACCTTTTTTCCCAAATAAAAGATTCGATGAGCACGTGTAAGAGAGATGAATAATCGGATTTATAATGATCACTATTTTTTACAACTTTTATCATCAAGTCGTGTATTCTTTTTTAAAGGTTATTCCGATTGTCTTACATGGAGTGGAGTTGTCTCAAAGTTCTTTAAAATTCATAATAAGTTATCCATTGAAGATGGAACTTGTACATACATCTAATCGGTTGTGCTGAAGAGGACGCTGTAGAGTAGCTCATTGAACACAGACACGGAATGAGGGTAGCTAATGAAGAGTACGCATCGGCTGCCAATCAACTTGCTAAGCTAGCATGTTGCGAGGACACTCAGCTGAACAACTACGCAAAAATGGAAAATTAAGGGAAGTTTGGGCCAAACTCTTCTTCCAAGCAAAGAAGAGAAATCACTGACGATCTGGATTCTTAACTAAATAATTCAATATATTCCGAGGCATGATGACAATAATATATTTAATCAGGATTGTAAAAATATTTACGGATATCTTCAATTACATGCGAACAATATATGTTGTCCCAGTTCCTTTGAGCCGACGGAATGTCCGGGACTTTAAGCCCCCGAGAAACCAACACGCTGACACCAGCCGCATATTCCAACAACTCGCACTGTTCAGAAGAGGGAAAAAGAACAGAGTTGACGAAATTAGTGGAGGCGGACAACGATGATAGGTAACACGGAAGGGATAAATCACGGCAAGAGCGAATACCGATGCCCCCATAACGGATGGGCAAATTAGCACGCAGAATATCATCAGATTTGAATTTTATCACAAGTAAATATCATTAAAACTGCACAAGGGCTTTGGAAACCAGATTATCGAGGCGAAATAAGTATTCTTGTTCGGGAAAGCAGGGCGTAGAGCGCATTAAATTACATTTTTACAGGAATGCCACACTTATTAAGCAGGGGAAGATTGTGTTTTTATTTCACATCCATCCAAGCTGTGCTAATCCATGAATAGCATCTAAAAAGAATTTTTGGCAAGTGGTGTCGCAAAAGAGGAACAAGGAATATTAAAGCAAATAATTAGGTTAGTCAATTAGTAACATCCGAAATGTAGGTCAAAAGCAATCCTTCCAGCATAGAAGATTGCTTGATCCGGGATATCGGCAGAGGTTGCAATCAGTGTTCCCTCTAAGCTGCGCGCGTGCGCGGCCGCGCAGCAGTTTGCACCTTGCTGCGCAGCGAAATTTTTTTCTGCGCAGTAGAGATTGACCATTTGGAGATGATCATGCGAATCAAATTCTATTTAACAAGTGGGAATACAGTGGATCTTGATCGAGTATACAAATTTTGGATACAAAATAAAACAGAAGAGAATATCCAATTGACTAGACCTATTTTTTAACCATTGGTTTTTAATTGTAAAATTTTCCCCCCCCCAAAAATTTTTTGCACACGTCACTTTATAACGCTGCACAATGCAATGTGCCCAGCGCGCATAGCTACCACTCGCTTAGAGGGAACACTGGTTGCAATCTATTGTGAGTAAAATAACACACCGTAGGCTTCCTCAGTGATTAGTGTTGCGTCTGGACTTGTAAATGGATCCATTTCTACACTTTTATCAGTTAATTTGATATTTAGCTCATCTGTCACTGTCGTAATCCTTATATTTGAATATATAAGTATACATTATGGGTTGGGACCCATTTGTGAATATGCACATTTTCTGGCCGTCAATAATACTACAAAGTCAGTAAGTTAAAATACTTCATGTAGAGGGGACGACTGATTTTTGGCCTCTGGAAAATGGTATATAATGGCATGTAACTTTAATGTTAGAATAAGATTTGTACAGAAAGGGTAATCCGAATAGACTTGCAAAGGCATCTACGTTCACGTAACGAAGGCTACTACAGTAATGCAGTTCTCTAATGATTCAAAATATTTGAATGTACACAATACGTAGGTGAATCAACCCGTCAAATGAGTTGTTTAGTATTCTCTTTAGCGAGTCTCCACGACAGTAACTAGTGTTAAAAAAATGTTGATTACAATTGCACCAAGTTCGTTAAATTCGAGAATATTTCTCCATTTGGAAATGTAACGTTGCTAGAAATTGTAGTTATTTTGTCATTTCCTGCAGCATTTGCTCCATTGAATTCACAGTTTTGCAAAACTCTGATTCAAATAAGCAATTTTTCAAAAACCGTTTTGTTAAGTCACAGTCACTTTGGACCACTAAGTCAACAAAAAGTAGGACAAGTGAAAGCATTCTAATTAAAGCTAATATTTTATTGCGAATAACTCATTGGTTAGACAACAAATAAATTAAAAACTTTATTAACTAAATCCAAAACCGAAAATAATAAGAAATTAAGTAATTATTGATCCTAGTTTTTGGAAATTTTTCTCATCTTGAGGGGACTCCATAACTCATTATTTCCACATTTACTTTCATGCTCAGAGTCATTTATAATTTGTCAATTTGTTTCATCTGGGGTTTTCGCATTATTAGTTTGTCATTGCAAACAACTGCCGTGATGACTTCTTTATTAGGCATATAATTCCCATTCCTATGCTCCAGAACGATGCTTTCTATTTTTCATTACAAGTGCCAGAATGTATGTTCTCGTCTGGCCTTGAACAAATAATCTTTCGATATAGGAGATAGAACACTTTGTAATACTTTTAAACCTACTCCGTCCCTATTCACAAAAAGATAGAACACTATTTTTTCATGATTGTCGTTTAAATCATATATTTTTACTGGAATGCCACATTTATTAAGCAGAGGGAGATTGTGTATTATTTACGTCCATCCAAGCAGTGCTAATCCACGGATAGCATATAGAAAAATTTTAGGCAAGTTCGGTGTCGCAGTGGTTTCTGTTTCGGAAGCAGTCAAGATTATTAACAAAGGAATTGTAGAGAATTGAGCAAGAGGAGAAATGCCTGGTTTCAATTACCTACAAAACACGGATTGGATGCCACCTACGTCGCACCGACTGCTGAAATCGATTGACGAGATGTCTGATATATAGAATGATTGAGAAGGAGAGGGAAGAAGTTTGCAGTACTGTGAGCAAGTGTTGGACTGCCCCACCAATCTCACTCACCCGAGATTAGGGTGTAATACAGTCCGACCTTGAATTGGAACACTAAGTGTTCCAAAAACTGAGGTTTTGTCAAAAAATTAATATCAATATAAATTTAATTAAGACGTTTATTTACGAAACCAAAATTTAATTAAGATTAAAATATTTAATTAATTAGGACTTTCAATCCTGATTGATAGTCTCTCTTCTCCTTTTAGGAGAAGAGTCTGCTGCTTGTTCCTCTTCATTCTCTATCTCTGCGTCGGTTGTTGTGCGTCTTTTATCTTTGAATGAATTCCTGGCGGCATGCCATTTCTACTAGTTGATCGGTCGCAGAGGTATATTCCTCGCCAGTTATCTTCATTCCATGCTTGTGTTCAATTATCATGCTCTCTAGCGTCCTTTTGAGCACAATCGATTGGATGTATGTCATTGTAGATTTTTCAATATATAGTTTATCCATATAATTTTTGAAGCATCTTGTGACAACACCATCCCAGGTCAGAACCACAGGAATAATTTTAACTTGGCATTCGTAGAGTAGTGACAGTTCATTTGCAAGGAAATCATATTTTGAAGTTTCTCAACTTCCACTTGTTTTAAGCGGTCCTGAGATGTTATGCCCACCTCGATTAAGGTTATTTCCTTTTTAATCTTGTCATAAACAAAGATATCCGTTTATTGAAGTTGACTTTATTTTCTGTTATAATTGACGTGTCAACTTTAATTTCTACATTTTGAGTTGACAATATCGACTGAACTGAATGAGTCTTTAATTTCCTGTTCTTTTTGATTCCATACATTCGACAAATATGAAGATGGACACATTTAACCACCTCGTCATGTCTTCGGAGGTAATCGCTATTGAGCATTTTACCACACTGTGTGGCCAGATGATCAACAGTTTGTTTACTTTTTTTACAATGATTGCATAACGGCCTCGTGTTTGCAAAAAACAAATTTCTATCTTGCAGAAGGCAGTATAATGCTTCACTTCGGGGGCCATTATTTCCTTTGGCTAACCATTCTGAGGAAGTAGAAAGATCGACATTTGATTCATTCAAGCATTTGAACATAACAGAGTGTAGTACTTGGACTTTATTTTGTTTAGCAAATATTTTTTCTGAATGTCTTGGAGAAAATTAATATCTATGCTTTCTGTGTCAGCAATAGCGTATTTAGAGGTAAGAAATCCTGCGATTGTAGTCAAATGCCATTTCTTTGTTTTAATAACTCGCAGAATCCCCGACCTTCGCAAACACACAGCCGACTGTCTTTCCAAGCTTTTAAGAAATTGCATGAGTATTAATTCGCTCTTGAACGAGATGGAGGCAAGTCCTCTTCCAAAAGTTTTGCGGTCTAAATACAGCCTTTCTTTATTTGCAGGCTGGAAATGTAACTTGAGTGTCATGAGCAGTCGACGTATTTGTTTATCAATGTCATCAAATTCATATGGCTCGATATTAATTAGCCCAATATAATAATTATATAGGGACAATGCATATTCATTTATGGCATAGAATAAATTCACCGAATTCAATTTTGTTTTTGACAACATAGTTATTTTTTTTACATTCTCCATTATTGAATCCATAACTTTATTCTTGAGGACATTACTTCCTCCATCTTCAAATACTCCCAAATAGCGATATCCATTGATTCCTTCCAAAGTCTCACAGCATGATAAAGATTTGACATTAGAGGCCGATTTTTCAGAGTTCATCTCCAGGCCAACAATGTCGAAAAATTCTTTAACAGCTTCCACCATTTTAATAACAGTGTCTTCTTTGAGAGCAAATATCTTTAGATCGTCAATAAAAAATAGGTGATTGGTAGAATATGTCAGCATATTTAGATCCTCCTGATTAATTTGCAATTTGGGAAATTTAGAGTTCAGGATCCTGCTTAGGGGATCCATTACCATAACAAATAGCAATGGGGATAATGAATCTCTTGTAAAATTCCTCGAGTTAGCTTTATTGAACCAATTTTTCTTCATCAAGGTGTAGATTTACTTTCCACTTCTTGACTATACTTTTCACAAAGTTAATAATCCAGAGTGGAATTCCAGAGCTGTCCATTATGTGAAATAAAAATTGGTGATCAACCGAGTCAAAGGCTTTCTTTACATCCACCCAAGCAGAGTACAGACTGTTTCCATATTCCTTGTTCAAGCATTGATTAATAAATGCTTGCTCTTTCGCACCCTGACATTGCTTTCTGGTTTCGAGTTGATTGTCTGAAATCAGCCCAAATCCATCCACAAAGTCAAAGAGTTTAGCATTCACACACTTCGTTACAAGCTTGTACAAAGTTGGCATACACGTTATAGGACGTAAATCCTTTGGATTCTCACAATCATCCTTTTTCAGAATCAAGTAAGTTAATCCCGTGTAAAACCAACTCTCGGGCATGTACTCACCCTTGATTATCCGGATTACTTCATTACACAAGAATTCATGTAATGATTCCATTTTCTTGATGAAAAAGTTATATGTTCCATCGCATCCGCACGCCTTCCAATCAGGCACATATTTGAGCATATCTTTAACCAACTCATTTGTGAATTGAGGTTCTATAGCTTCACCACCGGTAGACCTCACATCCACACAATTATACGAAACGTGATCCATATTTCTCTTTCTCCAGACGTCCTCCCAGAATAACAAACACTCATTATCATCAAAGCCATATAAGGTTACTTCATTATTCGACGATAAGTTTCGGTAAAACCTTCTGCGGTTTAATTCGAAGCACGCATTGTCTTTTCGGAACTCTTTCCTCGAGTTATAAATGGATATTTGTTTATCTTTAATTCTGATTAGATCATTCATTAAAGCCTCAATTCTCATTAGCTCTCCCTTCTTAGATTTCTTATATCCGTAGCGGCAAAGAATATCCATTACATTTTTCTTTTCAGATTGAGGTAATGCTTGTCTCGAAAAGGAATTCACTAATTTAATTTCAGCTGCTAATTTCGAAATTTTGTTTTCTGTGTTTTCCAACCATGTGCTTTTTGTTTTTGGTCTTATAGTTAATGCCAAATAAGCACACTGTGCAGCATATAATATGTCTGTAATCTGATCCATATTTTGTGGAGGATTATCTTCTGTAATACGATAAATTGTAGAATTCAATCCAGACAGAATATTAGTTTTCACTTTATTTTTTTGGATTTTTGGGGTAGGTTTTCGAGACTCTCTAGGAATAGATTTGATTCTTTCGAGTTGGACTTTGAGTTCTTCTAGGCAATTCTTGAAGTTAGAAATTTCAATATTCATGTTAGATTTTCCTTCACTACAATCGCCTCTTTTCCCTACATTTTGATTCCCATTTAGTGGTTTGACCATTTTTTTAGTTGATATAGACTTGAGCACTTTAAGTATTTTTCATTGAACTCTTTCAGAATGAGATCCCAGCCACCTCTAGGCATCCTTCCAAATCTTTCTTTGATAGCATAGAACACCTGTGACACCCATTCAGTCTCAGAGACACACTTGACATCCTTAATAATGGCGGACAGGGAATGAAAGTTAGTTGGTGCAGCACGACTTCCAACTGTAGGATTATTGTTAATATTAGTTCTTGTGCCGTTATCCAGCCCCAGAGACAACACTCCTGCATCCACTATACTGTTTTTATTATTTGATTCTGCAGAAAGGCCCATGGGATTCGTTTTCTTCTTATTGATAAAAACGGACATGCACAACAACACAACAACCATATATATATAAATTTAATAATTTAATTAATGCAAAAAAGTCTTAAATATTATTATTTATTGAAAAATAGTCATCGATCCTTTTTCCATAACCATAATTTTTCTTCAAACTACTAAACACATGTAACTATGGAAGGAAGTCTCTTGTCAAGGAAAGAAATCGTCTTAAAAAAGTAGGGATCCGAACCCCGATGCAAAAATCTGTTTGAAACTGTTGAACGACGAAATAAAAGCTAGTAAATTCAAAACTCAAAGAGCGAAATGGAGGAAAGTACTTACGTCCCTAAACCGTAATCGGTCGACATCCGAGATCTGGAAATCTATTCGGAACATCTCGAAGGCTAATGAGGAAACACCTGGAGACGACGAATTCAGCCAAAAAGACCTAAATGCCTTAATAAAATACTACGCGAAAATCTCTTACAAGGATCGTATGAAGACTGCCCCTTCCAAACCGCCGCTAAGGAAGCTAAAAAGTAAACATTCAACTCATTTCACTGAAAAAGAAGTATTGGAATCCCTACACCAAACAAAAGTAACATATTCACATGGTCCCGACGGCATTCCTATAATTCTCCTGAAAAACATAGGGAATGAGGGAATCAGTGTTCTCACAAAATCTACAATTGGTCGATTAACTACAACTCAATCCCAACGATTTGGAAATTGGCGAACATCCGCCCAATTTTGAAGAGTGGAAAACCAAAACAAGACCCGGCCTCCTTCAGGCCAATTTCCCTATTATGTTCCACGTCAAAAACTCTGGAAAAACTCATCCTCACAGAATCATTAACAGCATGGATTCAAAAAAGATTGTTCCACTGCAAGCTTCCTTAGCTCCTTGACTAACTTTATCCGTTCTGGCATTTCGTGCAAGCCAAGACATCAGAAAACTGTACTTTGTTCGCTGGATATCCACAAAGCCTTCGACGCTGTGCCTAGAAAAAACCTAGCATGGAAAATCTACCAATCAAACATCCCTGAAGACCTCAAGCTCTGGTTGACTAACTTCCTCAGCGGTCGAAGAGGAAAAGTATGCTTTGGAAACATTCGTTCCATTTCCCGTCTATTCCCAAATGGTGTACCCCAGGGCTCACCATTATCACCTCTCCTATTCAAATTGTTTACGGCCGATATTCCGACGCCTAATGGCGATCTGCTTCTGGCCTATGCAGATGACATTGTATTGGCATCACGGGACCAGAACATCCAAACAGCAAAAGGAAGATTACAACAAAACCTGGATCACCTAGTTGAGTGGTTTAACGTAAACCGGATGTCGATCAACACAGAAAAATCTGTCACAACTCTCTACTCCTCAGCCAAAAGACTATCGAAAACTTCAATCGAAGTTGTTGTGGAGGAAAGAGTATTACCTTTCAGCAAATGGCAAAAGATATTGGGATTAACTTATGACACGCACATGAACTTCTCTAAACATGTCACAAATGTGCTGAACAAATGTGAAAAGAAAATCAACCTCCTGAAATGCCTAACTGGTCTATGGAAAATGGGAAATCACCCTATACTTAAAACACTCTACTCACAGTATATCGAACCATGTATCTCATATGTTTGTGCCTCATGGGGGCCACTGATTTCGAATACAAACATCCGTAAAATCTCCGCAACCCAGAAAGAAGCTTTCACACTTACCGAAAGGTGGTATACAGGTGAAGCTATCAAACCACCAATCTCTTTCGAAACTCTCATTGAGAAGAATACAAAAGGGCATCAATGGTATAAAGGAACGATCCGCCCTCAACAATCTTGTGTGGGCTCAAGAGAGCAGCACAGAGCGAAGCTGAGAGCAATGATCAAATTCGTCAGGATCACCTAGTTAGTTTTTTTTGGTTAACGGTGGTCTTTGGAATAAATTTGGATTTGATTTTGATTTGAACAAATTTTGTCTGAAACAGTAAAAATCATTTAACAAAATTGGAGCTATGTCTAAAACTGATTCTTCCAATTCATTCACTTTTGTTACTACTTCTTTGACCGTAGTCTGTTTATTTTGCATACCACTGTAAAAAATTTCTTCATTATCGCTGCTTTCCGTATTTTCCAACAATTCGTCTACAACTTGTTCTATACCAGGGGTGTCAAACATGCGGCCCTCAGCGTACTTTACCAAACATAAGTAGGTCTGATTTAATGGCTATAAAATGCAAAAAATTATTTTTTATTTTTTTACATTTAATTAAAATTTTTAATTGTATTTTTAAATCGTGTTTGTTAATGTCACGTGCTTCTTCTGGAATAAAATAGAAACGCTCCTTGAAAGATGAACGGAGGGTGTTTCAAGATAAATGGGAACTTCTCTATTTTTGCACAATGGTTGATGGAAAAATACATTGTTTTATATGTAACACGAAGATTGAACACGAGACTAAAAAATTGCAATCTTTGCAACTTTAGCTTTCTCGGCAAAGCCATTGGCTTCTTCTCGAAGATCATTCTGGAAGCAAGAGCAATGGCTATTCCTAAACGTCCACCTCTCGCTGCTTGTAGTCGAAGGATATCCGGTCTGGCCAAGGAGAGAAATCGCCTCAAAAGGTCAAACCGATGTCTTCTGACACTTAAACAAGGAACTGAAGTCCAATGAACTCAGACACACCTATTTGAAATGGAATCGAATTCTTTCTACCGTGAACCGCAATCGTTCAACGGGTGAAGTGTGGAAAGGCATTCGGCACGTGGTCAGGGGGGACGCTCCCGAACCTTTCGAAGATTTTGATAAAAAAGACGTGAACAACCTCATGAATTTCTATGCGAAAAATGCACATAAAGATCACAGGAAATCCGACTCACTCCCCTCCAACAGAAGCCTAAAAAAACGGGCTGAACCGCTCCTCCTCTCGGTAAAGGAGGTGGAAGATTCGGCGTCGAAGGTGTCAGATTTCTAACAGCAATCTTCAACCATTCTATTAACAACAACGTAATTCCGGCTTTATGGAAACAGGCCTTAATAAGGCCGATACTGAAGCCTGGAAGACCAAGAGGGGACTCGCTTGATGAGGTCTATCCCGGGTCATCATTTGCTCATTTTTATTGTATTATTCATCAGCAATATTTGTGCTCAAAGATATTAAAAATGGAATCGTTGTTAAAGGAATTTCAAGAAAGATTTAATGATTTTTCGTCTTTTGAACAACAATTTTTACTATTCGCATCACCATTCTCTTTTAATGTTTCTAATGCAGATGAAAGTTTACAAATGGAACTAATCCACTCAGATTCTATATTTAAAGCTAAATATTTGGAGGTTAGAATACCTGCTTTCTTTTCATATCTTCCTGGAAAGTTTAAAAACTTAAAAAGTTGTCAATCCTCTGGAAGCAACTCTCACCAAAATTAAAAAGCGATAATTGAATAATTTAGTAACTAAATTATTAACTAAAACTAAATTTTAGTTTCTCTTATTTTGGTTATTCATCATAATAAATATCAGAACTAATCTTCCCTTAATGAGAAATATTATAAATGCGGCCCTCAAAGCGAAATGAGTTTGACACCCCTGGCCTAGAATAAATCAAATCAAAATTTATTCCAAAGACCACCGTTAACCAAAAGTCATTTTAAATGAAAACCTCGATTTGGAACCTAGAATCTAGGCAGAGATCCTACAAAGTGTTCCAAAAACTGAGGTTGTTCCAAAAACTGAGGTATTCCAGCCCAAGGTCTGTTCCAAATCGAGGTCGGACTGTACTACAAAACAGTCGACGACCATCTCTGCTACAAGACGGAAATAGTCGACCCCACCAAGAAAATCTCCCATTTTACATGTGTAGAGGAGGTGATACAAATCTTAGAGGCCTATTCGTAAGCACATTAATTGTCTCTGTTCTCTCTGCAGCCCGACAACCTCAACCGACTAGGGCCTTTCTTCAACTTGGCGGTTTTTCACTGTGAAGTGAAGGAGATGCCTCACAAGCAGTGTTCCCTCTAAGCGAGTGGTAGCTATGCGCGCTGGGCACATTGCATTGTGCAGCGTTATAAGTGACGTATGCAAAAAATTTTGGGGGGGGAAAATTTTACAATTAAAAAACAATGGTTAAAAAATAGGTCTAGTCAATTGGATATTCTTCTGTTTTTATTTTGTATCCAAAATTTGTATACTCGATCAAGATCCACTGTATTCCCACTTGTTAAATAGAACTTAATTTGCATGATCATCTCCAAATGGTCAATCTCAAGTCTATTACGTAGTTTAGTTTTGATACAGTTCATCAAACTAAATCCACGTTCAGCATCAGCACTCGACGCTTGAAATGTGCCACAAATATCCACAAATGTTGCAGTGGCTGAAAATTTTTTCTCCGCTATAAATTACATCTTCAAATGTTTTCAAAGCACCAGAGTGCATTTTTTTCTTTTAAAATAAACTTGAGATCTGTATATTCCGACTGCAGTTTTATGAGTGGGACTTCTGAAGAGAGTAATTTTCATATTTTTTCGCTAATTTAATTATCTCTCCTCTTTTCCAAATTCAAAGTTGTCTGATTTTGAATTGCTTGAGTGTCAAATGCTACCATTCTCTTAATTCGTCAGCTGGAAATCTTTCTTGTAAATGCAGATAAACATGCTCGATAAAGCATAGGATTTCATCTGTATTTGTATCTCCATAACCAGTTGTTGATAACACATCTTCACACTGTCACTCCAGTAAATTTCATTCCATCCAATATTGAGATTTCAGCTTCGAAATTTTTGCTCTGGCAAACTGTACAGCTTCTATGGTCGATATACGCTTCTTGGAAAACTGTGCACAAATCTGCTAATTCAGCCAAAATTTCATTTAAGACAGTTAAAGCAACATGAATAAGAGGATTTTGAAGTTGTTTTAAGCAATATTTTGCAATCGGATCATTTCATCTTCAACCTGCTTAAAAGAAGGAGAATTTTTCTTAAGTCTCATATCAATATTATAGACACGTTTTCGTTTTGAAATGAAAATAAGAATATATAAATTCATAAAAAAATTAAAAAAAATAGCAATTTTTAATATTATACTTTCTACTGCGCAGAAAAAAATTTCGCTGCGCAGCAAGGTGCAAACTGCTGCGCGGCCGCGCACGCGTGCAGCTTAGAGGGAACACTGCTCACAAGACAATAGAAATGGCGGAACAGTCCGTGGCGACACCAAAGGAGTACTCCACAACAAACACTCCATTTTCATTGCCAAACTCATCCTGGACAATATATCCGTTGGCCCCCATTCTTATATTCACTCAATATTTCACAAGCTGAACACATCCCACTTCATTATCTCTTCTTTGCTGTCGATCCGCCTCTTCTGCCAGATTCATAGGCCAGGATACAGCTTTCGTGTGTTTGACAAGTTCCACTGATGTCTCGTGGTGGCTACTTCCTTCATTCAGTCGCTTATTGATTGCCCCAACATCCATTGCAATACTTGTACGTGATTCGCCGCCGTGGCTGAGAGTTTATGTTTTTTTAACTGCTGGTGATTCACACACTTGTCATGGAAATTCTACGCTCCTTTTCTGATTTTCCTTGGACACAAATGTGGTTCATTTCAGCAAAGTCTGGAGGAAACAAGGTCTTGACTTTCCGGAAGATCAAATGTCTCAACGAAACTGGGATCGAATAGGATGCAAGCAAACTTTCAATCTGCTGCTCGAGCATTCCCAAACGCTCTCCTCGACGATGAATCGGTAAAAATTGGAATCTCTCTGCGCCTCGAGCTAAGGCAATGTGTCCCGCACGTGTATCGTTGTGGCTGCCCTGTTGAGCCTTTCGGTTTGCATCCTTTATCGTGCAGGAGGAGTGCCGGATGGTTTCCAAAACACTCTGCTTTGAATGACATCATACGGAGGGCCCTTGATTCGGCGGGATTTCCTTTGGTCCTCGAACCACCGGGTCTTGACCGCGGTGACGGGAACGTTCTGTTGGGATGACCCTTTTCCTTTTGAGGGCGGAAAAGTCTTCGTATGGGATGCAACTTGCTGGGACACTTTTTCTGCTTCACATTTAACTTTGTGTGCTCTAGAGGCTAAATCTGCTGCTAAGCAGGTTGAAGATTTAAAGCTAACCAAATATTCTGCATTTCGGATGAGTTTTTCGTGTTGTCGATAGCGGTGGAGACGTCGGGTGCTCTTGATCCAAAGACGGAAAAATTTCTCTCAAGCTCAAGGTCAAAATCTCAATGCGCACTCACGATCCTCGGAAGGTGGACTGGCTTTTCCAACGGTTCTTGATCGCCGTTATCCAGGGGAACAGTTTGGCGATCCGTCAGGCCGTATGCCTTTTCATTGATTAATCTTTTAACACATTCTTGGGTTAAATAAAAAGAACAAACAAAAATGTAAATTTAATTATATCGATGATGTAAAATAAAATTCCCGCGACCCGGATTCGAACCGGGGACCTAAGGATCTACAGTCCTCCGCTCTACCACTGAGCTATCACGGGCATTATTTTTTTTTCCAAATATTATTGGCTTTTAATTGTTCACTAATGTTTTTTATCTGTACTTTCGATATTAATTTTGATTTTTCCCCTCGTACACAAATCCTATACAACATTTCTAAGGACTGACATTCAGGCAAACAACTGAGGTCGTAGTCGACATATCTAATCTAGCCAGTGATTATTCGACTATGAATTGTATACTTTATAATTTATAACAATAAAAACAACTTCTGGATTAAAACAATAATGACATACAAATAAAAGTACTCAACCGAAAATTTGACAAACATGTATCCTTTCACATTTTTTAAGTGATGAAACTGGCAAAAAAACAGCTGAAGTACAAAATAATCAGAACAGAAATTACAATGTTAAATTTAATAAGCAAAAGAAGCAAATTTATTAAAATCTATATCAGGGGAGAAATTAAGAAGTTAACCAAATTAGATGGGTCGCCGAGCGATGGACAGACAATTTCAACGTAATATCGAGAACGATGTCCGCTGAAAAACCAGCTCGTTTCACCACTGTTGTGACTCCTCCTCGAGATGATTAAACCAATCTCTGAGAGGAGTTTGAAGCTTGGGGTCCAATTATCCCACTGGTCTCGAAAGTCAGAGAGATGAAGCAGCAATCAAACAGCCATATTTTGCAGTTTTTCTAAATTCGGCAAGGGCAGATGCAGATCCAGAACGAGAAGCGGAGTCCATCAACGGTGATGAGGAAAATGAGTCTGGTAACATTCCACACGAATGCCATTCTCTCCCTGAACGGGAATAAAGTCGACCCATTAGGGCGTTTTCCGTCCCCACGGTCAAGTCCTACCGGTTCTAACATTGAGGGGAATTCAGCGGCGTTAAGCGGGATCCTGTCGATGAGTTGTCTACATCTGCAATGATCGGGCTGCCAAATCTCTATGCCCAGCCGTAAACAGATTCCGATTTTAATTTCCTAATATTTATTTACCCTTTATTTAATAATTTTTAATTTTACCTTTCATAAGGTATTGAACAATTTTCTTATGGAAAAGAAATTGATGAAATTACAAGTTGACCAAATAACTAGAAAAATTGTTTGTTTGCGTGAAATGACTATGCGAAAACTATACTCAGGGAATTATCCTGAGAGGAAAACGCATTTTATGGCTTATAGGCAGCATTCATTTGAGAATGTGAATTTTTTACATTGTATTTCGATTTTTCCCAAAGGATTATAGCCAACATTTGAAACTGGTAATTCAATTTTATAAAAGAACAGGAATATTGAAAAAGCATACTTAGCTGAAATAAATCTCAATTACAAATCATCGTAGAAAAAATAACTTTTCTGACCTTTTTTCAGCTGCTGATTTACAAATGAGTTTAAACGAACCATTGTATGTGTCAATGCGGTTTTATACCGGCATTCAAATAAACACAATACTTAAAATCTGTCACTAAAACAAACACCCTGATATTTAATGTCAACAAAAATCACATGCCTTATTTGTGAATATCTCGGTCGCTGTCATTTGTGTCATGTCTCAGTAGAATTAAATAATATACATTTTGGGGGAAGAAATTTAATAGATTAAGTAGACAATTGAGTGGTACTTATCTAGAATTGATTTGTTTGGATTGTATCCACTGTATTCTCAGACAATGTAAATAATTTGAATAAAACAATAAATATAATTTAAATTGAGAGATGTAAATGATTATTAATACACTTTCAAATCTAAATTACACAACATTTAATATATACAATTAAACATAACAAGTAATCCATATTCGATTATTTGGAATAATTCAAAATTAAATAGATTGAAGAATACCACTCTCAAAAAAGTAAGTTTCTCCCCAATAACTGAGCATGAGAAAACACTAATTATAATGATTAGGGAATAAAAGTAGTATCCAGAACTAAAGCACACTTAATTTGACTTACTACCATGCAAATTTCACGTATTCAATACGGGATATATAATCTAGATTAACGCAAACTATGCATTTGAAATTGTCGAGAATGGAGCCATACAATATTCATTATGAACATAAACTCCGCTTTCTTGCAAACAAAGACCGGTCCTATTTAATTCAATACCAACTTGAATATTATCTCTCAGAGTAACTAAACTTTGATCATAAATTAGCACAAATATGATGGCTGACGGCTATCTTGCACTTCTTTCTGACGACTTCGGGTTTATAAAGCTTGAAGAAATCCTGCTCTTCCGGAGAATGAGGAAAGTTGGGGCAACACTTGATGATCTTATATCTGCGGTTAAAAGTAGAATCATATTTATCAAAGCACATTTTTAGACTCGTATTTCCTTATTTTCGACCCGACCCAGACCAAAGTCAGGGGATAATCTCCACAAAAGTCATCGAAGTAAATGGAATATTCAACAGTATTGAAATGAGTACTGAAAGTATTGTCTTGCTGTATTCATCATAGTTACTCTGAAAACACCTGGTGACTCCCCTTGAAATCACCTGGGGCTACTTGACAGGGTGGAGAATGTTCGAGAATAAGTGGCTTTTATATGCAGACAACTGTTCCACGGACTACATCGTCGAAATACTTCTGCCAGACACTGTTTAATTTTAAAATAATCAGTTAGTTCAATTGAAGAGATACATACATGCCTTTCTACATGGCGAAGAACTACTATAACAATGTATTAGTGATATAGACAAATTTTAAGTGTGATTCTCGAAACAAAAACAATTCCACATGCATAAACACATGTGATTTATATAATGAATATCCAATTTTATTCCCTTTTATCTATTCATGTATTTCGCAAAATAAATTGATTCATATGTTAGATCAACCTCGAGTTTTCTATCAATCTCGAACTGGTCAACAATTGGATTAAGGGAACATTTATCTAGCAAATCGTTTTGGGTTGGTGATCTTCAAATTTAATTACTTTTTATAGTTTCCCTAAATCAAAAAACAGTGCAAAAAAGTGGCGGTGAACCAGGGGTGGCCAACCAGTCGATCAGTCAGAAAAATAAAAACTGAACAAGCATGAATTAGACTAGTAATTCGATATTATTTATTAGATATTATTTATTTGAAAAAAGCGCCTTGTATTGCCGAAGTATGTTTCGGATCATTGTCTTGTTGGGAATTAATTTCGATTTTGTTCAGAAATGAGATAAGATTATTCGTTTGTATGTTAACATACAAAGCTCCATCCATCTTTTCTTTTCCCAACCAAATTACTGAATCCATATGGCACACCATACCATGATATTTCCCTTACTGAATTTTACTGTTTTTTTCTCTACATTAAAAATGTGTTTGAGTTAAAATCTAGGAATTTTCTTTTGATAAGACTCTGACATTGCAAACGCTAATCGATTCGCACACGAATTCACGAGAGATGAAGGCATCTTTCAAATTTATTGCCTTGGCAATCCAAAATTTTAGAAACCAGTCACATTCAGATTCCTTCTTTATAATAATCAATAAATATTTAGTTTACATTGTCAAAAATGAGTTACATTCAGAATTCAACAAGGATATGTAGCGAGATGGGATTAATGGTATCAGTAAAAGTTTTTTTGATACCATTCGACATGCACATTAGTTACTGAAAAGTGAAGCGCCTTTAAGTCAGAGATGTCTACCTACTCGCCAGTTTAGTTTGATTCGCCAGTTTAAACATAATAGTTATATTTCCACGAAACGATTTTCTTGATACCTTGTCCAACCTCCCCTGTTGCATGCTAAGTTTCTCATTGCGTCCAGATCATCCCATTTTTAAGCTTGCGGTTGATTGATTTGAGGTCAGCATCCAGCACCTCCGGTAGAGCAATGCGCGGGCGTCCCCAAAATTTCTTTCCACTAGCGGCAAAATATTCTTCCATAGCCAAATTTGCGGGTGACGTCTGGTCCATCCGTAGGACATGTCCGAACAGTCTCCATCGGGCTTCCATCACATCCAGAATCACAGGTTGCGCTGAGCATTTACGGTAAAGTGCCCCGTTGTTGATCCGGGTCGGCCATTGTACCCCACATAATATACGCAGTTGTCTTCGGTGGAAGGAGTTAAGGTTTTTAATTTCGGAAGCAGAGATCCCCCAACAGGAGGAGTTGTATAGAACAATGTACAATGTACGCTGTAAAGACCAATGCCATCCCGATGTCCCTGCAATGGCTGCAAAACAGAAGGCTCTCCGACTCTCGCTAGAGAACACAACGGATATGGTCAGAAAACTTTCTTACAATCGGAACGCACCAGGATACAGAAAATGATCAAAAAGTTAAACAGCGAACACATTGCAAACGTTTTGGATGCCAGGCTAAAAGAAGTGGAGAATCTAAAGGATTGTGCACAGATGTTCTTAGCAATGAGGTTGCTTAAGAGGAGGAAGCAAAAGATTAAACTAAAGATCGAGGACAACAACGGAAATATGATTTTGGTGCTGCGGAACAAGCAGAACTTATTGCTACTCATTTTGAGCGACTTTTTAATGTTGACGGGGAAAAGGTGGACCTAATCATTAGTAATCCGGCAAACCTGATAAATGAAATCACGGTGGAAGAAGTTATGAAAGCAACGAATAGACTGAAAAGTAATCGCTCTCCGGGACCGGATGGTATAAGTGCTGAGTTACTGAAATAAGGTCCTAAAACACTGATGGAAATCATGGCCAAAGTACTAAACAAAATGTTTACAACTAATGATCTTCTTCCTTTGGGCAAAGGAATTCTGGTCCCGATTCAAAAACCAAATAAGAAGATGGGCTCTGTGGATAACCTGCGACCAGTCATTCTACTCAATACGCTGAGAAAGGTCCTTGCTCTCGTGGTTCTAGACCGTATACAAGAGCCTGCGAACGAATTCCTGTCTTTGAACCACAGTGGGTTCAGGACGGGTAGATCTACTGCTGATGTGGTCTGGGGACACAGATGGCGTTGCGCTACTTGCCAAAGATTCGAGAGTGCGACTACAATTCTAGGGATCGACATGTCGAGAGCCTTCGACACAATTCGCCGAGGAAAACTTATTAGTGTTTTGCGGGGATTCCTCGACGGGGATTGCGTCAGGATGATAGAAGTCCTATTGTCGAACACGGAATTAAAAGTACAAATTGGGAGTACGTCATCCAGGAATTTTTCGACGACAGTGGGTACCCCTCAGGGAGACTCCCTTTCCCCTTTGCTGTTCGTGATATACCTGGAGGCGTGATCTCAGGCTCTTTTATAACGGACAAATCACCGAAATTGTATACGCTGACGATGTGGATTTTGTATCACACGACACAGCAGCCTTGAGGCGGTTACTTGATGTTGCCCCAGCAGAGCTTGGAAAATGGTTCCTCACTGTGAACACAACCAAAACGGAAATCACGGAAGTCGCACGCATGAGTTCAAGACTAGATGATGAATGGAGACATTCCAGAAAACTGGGCACACTCCTCGGAGATAGTGAGGACATTACCCGAAGGAAAGTACTATCGACGGCCGCGTTGAACAGGCTAAAAACGGATTGGGTGGCTAACAGGCCGGTAACGATTGCGCTTCGTTTGTGCCTCTACAATGCATTCGTTCTATAAACTACCATTTATCATTTGAACTTTTGATACAAAATCAGTCAAATTCAAAATCTTGGACTGATTGATCTCCCGAATATGCTGGATAGAATAATGGCAGTTCAGTTAATGTAACAGGACTTGTCTGAAGGAAAGGATATGAGCAATCATAACCCGAACATATTAGCGTTAATAGTGAATTAGTGTGTTAAGAACGAGCCTTGTTCTGGACGGGGAGATACAACTTGAACTCTGCGGGGAGTTCGTCCTCGGAGTAGAGCCTCTCGGAGAAAAAGACTCGTCGAATGCGGCAGTTTGCATGGATCTAAAATGGGGAGAGGGAGTGACCTGGACCCTCAAAGTCTCGATGTAATTAGTCCCGTAGGCACGTCTGGTGAAGTCCGACAGGTTGAACTGTATTTGGTTCCACCCGTCGTCGAGTCGCATGGGCATGGTGCAGATGAAGGGCTTAACTCGGGTGGTGCTTTGGTAGTTGCTGGCACGGAATCGTCGTTTGACGTTTTTGTCGTCGAGGACTTGGACTTCGAAGGTGAAGTACTTTTTGAGGTTTTTGATGATCATGACAAGAAAGGGGAGTTTGATGCCGAGAGTGACGTCCATAGTGGTGAGGTGATGTAGGTGGTGCTAAGGAGTGGGGGGAATGAGCGGACCTGACATTAGTGCCGGCAATCTCGAGGACGAGTGACTGGATGTCGTTGTCGGTGATTCTCTTGATGTGTCCGTTCTTGACCTGTGGTGGTGATAGAGGAGATGTGCCTGTTTGTCCCATATTTGGAGTGGCTTACTGCCAATGCTGTACAAAATGGACAACATGCCGCTTTGGAAAGTATTAGTGAACATTGTAAAGTAGGATGGTTATCATGACAACTAGAACAGGGTGGCCACAATAAAACAAACAAGAAGCCAAATAAAGAATGGACTAGTTAGGTTGGTCGGGAGGAGGGTAGCCCATTTGTTGTGCAGCCCACTGCTGTTGTGCGTAGTGGTACTGTTGGTCCCAGTAGTCCTGCATAGTCCAGTCAGTGAGCCCTCCAAAGTGGTAGAGAGGCATGTGATATGGGCGTGGCCAGCGAGGGGTGGTGCGACGACCAGTGAGTGGCTGAGCCAGTTTGCACTCGACCTACGTTGACAAGATGGGCCAACTCTCTTGCCACTAATGACGACGTATCTCTCCATGCACAGACGGTTGACGGGCTCTTGTGAATCGAACGTGACGAATCCGAACCCTCGGTGGCGTTCTCTGTTCTGGTCCATCATCAAAATAGTGTCCGTCACCTCACATGTCATTCAACCACTCACATTTCCGTAGTACGAAAAAAAGGCCTTTATCGTCTCCTCTGTGCAGTTCGCAGGCAGTCCCCCTATGAAGATCTTCCCGTCCGACCCATCTCCTCCACCCTTCACTACTCCACCAACTTATTACTTTCCCTCGCGGATTGCACATCTTCGGGTCCACTTGCCTCCCATCCACCACGTGCGTCAATGTACCCATCACTTTCTGCACTGACAAAGCAGACTCGAATGTCACAAATCCAAATCCACGCGACTGCCCTGTCTCCACGTTCGTCATCACTATGCACTCCTCCACTTCACCGAACCGACCAAAGTACGCCTTCATCGATTCTTCTATTTCTAACACCCATTACCATTATTTGTCTCTGAGGCTAACCCACCAACAAATAATTTTCTAATTAATTAAGTTTACTAGTTCTATCATTCATCTACTACCTTTTCTCGTCGCCCATCTTATCCACACCACTAAAACTAATCGACTATTTATTTTTTACTTTTCTACTCTATTCTATTTTTTACATTTAATTATACTTTATTCCTCCTAATCATCCAAAACAACAAAGTCATGTTTCCTTCCTGAATCGAGTCATGAGTGTCGTTATGTGTTTGCCAATAATCACCCGATAATGTGCCAGGGTGTCGAACGAGCAATAATTAATCAGTCCATTCACAAATAAAGCGGAAATAATTTGTTTTTTATCTGGATTGATGTGATAAAGCGTTCCATTCGGTTGATCACGACTTTCTTGCAAACTCGGCCTCCCTCACTCCGACCTTGTCGCAAATTGGAAATTAAGCCAATCCCCAACCAGAACGTGATTGGAAAATCAAAATGGAAAGAAACATACTCAGGGTGATTTCTTGTCACTCCAAATCTTTGCATTTGTAATGAATCCACTCAGTGAAAGTACCCAAAGTTATGATGGATGACCAAGATGATGGCTACATATACACCAACTGTTCATTGATCATCTACAAATAATAATGACTACTCACCAAGGCAGATGTGTACATGCAGGGAGAATGTAATTAAGAAATCAATGAGTTTAAAAATCTACTCTGTTCAGTCAGTGGCTGAGAATAAACACAATCACGCTTATAAAATATTGTGCGCATGGCACTCCTCTCATATTAGATGATCTTCAAAAGGTTTGTTTCACAGTGGAGGTTATCAATTGGGGTTGATTTTAGACACCCACATATTGTGCCTTGTTTTGTACTGATTGAAGTGCCATTGTCGAGTTTATGGATAAGCAGGGCGCCCAGCTTGGACTCGCATAACTTATTGTAATGTGACCACTTATTGCTTTGTTTTTGCGTCTGTTTGCCTTGACAGAAATGTTAGAGACATGTGAAGGACATAGTTGGATCAAAAGTAAGTCCGAGGATAGTAGGTTTTTGCATAGTGGGAGGTCAGAACCAAAGAGAGATAACTTCGGGTGAAGGTTTGATTGTCGGAAGAAAATAACCGATAATTTCGAGGGCGATGTATGGCAGCAGTGATTTGTTTGTTTAGATTCATCAGTTCTATCCATTTTCCCGTTTCAGTTTGTTACGAGTCTTTATAAGGGCGTTTACTTCGTGGCTGTAACTTTGCGAGAAATTTTGTATAATTCCTTGAGGAAAGTATTTAGGTCGTAAATGACCTTCAAAGAAGTAACAGGGGCCAGAATTGGAGTACACAGCCGGACGTATGAGTATCCAGGAAAGTGATTTTTGGTCGAGAGCTTCGTTTCTTGCACAAAGGAATGTCGTGCTTCTCCAGGAAAGGAATAAAGTTCAGCAGTCTTCGGAGCAATCCCATTGATGTTGATCTGCAAGATACGTAATAGGGTCTTCTTGCTGGGGACAGGATTTGGTTCAATGTTTCCGGAAAGGAGAAGGGCGAGTTTGATAAGCAAAGAGGCCTTTGGGAGCAACGGCTTCGATAGGGGAGTAGTTGTGAGTCTTATCGTAGTATAGAACTATTATCTGCCACCGCGAGAAGGTGACCCACATCGACAGACAAGGCTTTTCCTTTTTATACCTCATGCAACCACTGAGTGCATTTATGTGTCCCATATTTGTTTAATGCCTTGCCTTTTTACAATAGTATGGAAGCAGGGTTTATGGATTACTATCTGTGAACTGTGAGTAATCCACAGCGTAACTATAGCACCATTTCTACTAACATTAAAATGTTGTGAGTAAATTCTAGAAACATCACTGCGACTAAATCAGTCTCAGGGACCCAAACGAGCTTACATTCAGTCGATGGTTGTCAGGAAAACATTAGAGAGTATGGATGGGGACATAAGCTGGAATGATGCCGCCGGAGCAACGCCGAAAGGCTCGGCTTACAAATAGAGCAACGGAAGAATCTTTGATAGATGAGAACGACAACAAAAGAGGCCAGGCCTATGAGATGGATAAGTATGCTTATTAAGAGATTGGCAATCTAGAAAGAGAAAGAAAATTGATTTGAGATAAATTAAAAAGTACTAATAAAAAAGAGATAAAAACCTATTAAAAATTACGAAGCTAAATATACAAACGCGAAGAAGGCGAGACAAAGGCCAAAATACACTTCCAGCAGAGAATTGTGGCTGGAGCCCACTTGTAAAGACAATTATCACAAGCAATTGAGACTCTTATGGAGAAAACCACACCAGAACTTCATTACGAACCCGGTGGGACCAAACAAAGCGGGCAATCTCCAAGGCGGCCAGTATATGCCTTGGAGTCCGAAATCATTGTGCCCTAAAACTGGATCACCACCCGAACGTGCCAGACATGGCAAAGCATCGCAGAGAGGTACGGCTAAAAGCCGCAAACACGGCAGACGAGATTAAGAAAAAGGAGCTTAACATCCAACAAGGGAACTAAAGTGCAAAATCCAAAAGATGAACCGAAAATACTCACGAGAAATCATTACATCCCTACTAAAAGATGTGGAATGCCTAAAAGACAACTCAAGGATGTATGCGGCCCTACGACTACTGCGGACTACTAAGAAAGGACAAAACATCCTCCACATTAAAGACAAAGATGGAAAATTCGTGGGTAATCCAAAAGAAAAAGCAGAGCTGATCGCACGAAACTTCGAAACCTTGCTGAATAGAAAACACGGACTTTCCCTGTTTCCAGGGAGATGCAAAAGCGTTAAAAATCCCAATCACAGCGGAAGAGTGGAACTAGCGATAAATAAACTGAGGAACAACAAGAGTGCTGGGCCGGACAACATAAGCCCCGAGCTCCTAAAATATGGGCCAAAAAAACTCAGCGACACAATTGCAAAAACCCTAAATGAAATTTTCGAAACTAATACCGATCTGGGACTTGGAATGGATTACTAATACCCATACAAATCCAACAAACCAAAAGGACCCGTAGAAAATCTCCTCCCGATAATACTCCTGAATTCGATACGCAAGGTGCTGGCAGACGTCGCACTAAGGCGGATAAAGGGTGTGGCGGATCAATACTATCACCGAGTCAAAGTGGGTTCCGAGATGGGAGGTCTACGGCAGACATTGTATGGAGCCACAGATGGCGCTGCGCAACGCACCAAAGATTCAAGAGCACAACGACCGTGCTGGGAATAGATCTCTCCAGAGCCTTTGACTCAATAACATACAGAAACTGATGAATGTGCTTGAGCAAATACTGGATGAATCATCGGTTAGAATAATCAGACTACTACTTGCGAACACAAGACTATTCGTGAGGACAGAAGGAGCAACTTCCCGCAGTTTCAAAACAACGACTGGGACACTCCAGGGTGACTCTCTCTCCCCCCTACTATTCACCATCTACCTTGAATCTGCACTCCGCGACCTCCGTAAATGCTATACGGGAGACATAGAAAGAAACATCCTATGCCGATGATGTGGATTTCGTATCACGGGACGTGACCGCACTCCAACACCTATGGAGCTTGGGAGCTTGGGAATGGGTCCTCAGCGTAAATGTGAACAAAACTGAGATTACGGAAATCCAAAGAGAAGATGATACTACCCATGAAAGATGGAGACACACTAATAAGCTTGGATCCCTACTGGGAGACGCTGAAGATGTACTAAGGAGGAAAACACTGGCGAATTCGGCATTGGCGAAACTGAAGAAAGGATGGCTAAGAGCCAAAGGACTTGGAGTTGGCATCAGATGCAGGCTCTACAACGCGTTTGTGAAACCGATCCTGCTGTACAACGCTGGGACATGGGGATGTTCCTTCAACGATCTACTGAAACTGGACTCATTCCATAGAAGGCAACTAAGAAGCTTACTCGGAATGGAGTGGCCACGTCGAATATCAACCAATGGTATCTACAAGTGTATGTGCTCCTGCATCAGCGGGGATGTGGTAGATGCCCGGTGGAGGCTATTCGGGCATGTACTAAGAATGAACCCGGACGCACCAGCTAACAAAGCGATGGAAGACTACTTCGACAGATGCGACATACCCTTCCGCGGACGACCTAGATCGACACTTCCAACTGCCTTAAACAAAGACCTAAATCGAGTGAGGAAAAACCTAAAGACGGGGGACGACCTGGAGGAATTAAGATCACTCGCATACGACAGAGGAAAATGGAAAAAACTAACCTTAAATATCGTTACATTGAGTGTTGCACATGCGGGGCTATAAACATTATGGCTTTCGTGAAAGTGCTATAATAATAAATACAAATAACGTAATATGTATTAGTTTAAAAGTAATAAAACTATAAAAACACCGATATGGCCGAGCGGTTAAGGCGGTGCACTTAGATGCATTGGACAATGTCCTCGTGGGTTCGAATCCCACTGTCGGTATTTTCTCAATTTTTAAATAAACTTTTAATATTCAAAGTGTGCCGTGGTTGTTGTATAAATGTCGTTTTTTTACATCGTATCTTGATAGCAACGAAGCGGAGAGAATAAAAGCATACAAATACAATGCTGTAGACAACAGTCCTGTGTCTAAATACATAACCAAGCCATTCTGGCGTTGGATTGCCGAGTCCTACTGCCCGGTCTGGCTATCCCCGAATGTCCTAACCCTCCTCATTTGTCTGTCCTCATCATAGTCTATTTTGCCATTGACCAATACGACCATAATTTTTGTGGTTCAACCTACTTGTCGTCTTCCTTCCCATTCCTGGCTAGGCGTGGCTTGTCACTTCTTTCTGCACATTTCTCTCACACACCCTCGACGGAACTGACGGAATGCAGGCCAGGAAGTTGGGGATCAGCAGTGCCATGGGGGAACTCCTCGACCACGGCTGTGATAGTTTTTCTGCCTTTTTGTTGGTCATGTTCGTCTTCTCCTCCCTTTATGTCTGCGGGGGCAGTGGAGGGATGTCACTTGGGAGATTAGTTTTCAATCTTGGCTCAGTTCTCTCTTTGTTTTATCTCTCACATTGGGAGAATACATTACTGGCACTCTCTTCCTTCCCTGGGCTTACGATCCTACTTTTCTGGGACTGACACTTTTCTTGGCCGTTCTTCCACTTTTCCAGCCACTTCCAGCCCTCGGACTGGTTTCCTACAACTTGCACTAATGCACGAGTTTAATGCACGAGTTTTTTGTAGTTCGACTACGATACAAAAATCTGTCTAATAACCGATAAAAGAAAGAGTAACTGTTATGTTTTGCGTTAGTATGATGGGAGAAAAACTTGATCCATTTGTTATTGGAAAAGCCAAAAATCCACGCTGCTTTAAAAGAAGAAGAAATTTAATTAATAATTTACAAGTGGAATACAAATCAAATAAAAAAGCATGAAAGACATATGGTTATTTCTCAGAATGGCTCATAGAATTGAACAAAAAATGATTTTGCAAAAAGAAAAATTCTAATTCTACTTGATATGCAACTGTACACTCACGTGATTTAGAGTTCAGTAACATCGAACTCTTTTTCCCTCCAAATACAACATCGAAGTTACAACCCCTTGATCAAGGAATAATAAAATCATTCAAAGACAGGTATAGACAACTCCTATGTGCACACTTGATTGAATTTTATACTAATGATGACAATGTAGATCACGAAAAAGTTACGGAAAAGTTGAAGAAATTCACTCTATTGAATTGCTTGATATTCATAAATCAAGCTTGGTTAGAAGTGTCGGTAATTAACAATTACAATTGTTTCAAGAAAGCATTTGAAAATGCGTTAATACAGAACCTGACAGAAATAGAAGAAATAGATGATGAAAATTTTTTGATTCATGAAAATGATCAAATGACGACGAAAACTTTATACAAAACTTTGCGAGAAAACTAAAACAGCAAGACCAAGTTGAAGAGGAAGATGAAAAAATTTATGTTCCGACACTATATGAGCTAGTGAATATGCGAAGGCGCTTGAATTTATGTTTCTTGAGAATGATTATGAACAAAGAGAAAAGTATACGAAATACAAAAAATTTTAAGAAATTTCAAACTAATCATTCTCAAAAAATCACCGATTACATATAAAATCTCTAATAATCTTTGTAATTATACTTTAATATTGTTTATTGTTATTTCGATTCCTTTTGTTCACTATAGACAATATGAACATTGTTTTGACCGTGGACATTTTGTTCATTATAGAGAGGGTTGACTGTAC
>NW_021831866.1:57500-64686 GCF_006345805.1 Octopus sinensis | reverse complement strand
AATAAAGAAATGTAGAAATGTATGAATTGTCTACGAATCGTTATATCAGTTCTATCTATGTATAATGTACTGTATTTCTAGAAAGAAATGGAGCTCTCCAAATATAAAGATCTGAAAATAGAGACAACCAGAATGTGGAATTGTGCTTTTTACTGAAAACACCAACAATCTCTGTTTAATAATCTTTTCTACTATAAACACAAAGCCTGGAATTTTTATTTTGTTGCTTTTTGTTTTTTCTATGTGGTTGTGGTCAAGGAGTATCTCGATTACATCGACTGCAGTTCTCAACTGGTACTTATTTTATCGATCTCTATACGATAAAGGGCAAAGTCGACCTTTGCGGAATTTGAGCTCAAAAATGTAAAGAACGGATTAATTGCTAAGCATTCTGTCCGGCACACAAACGGTCAGTTCGCCGCCAGATCTTTCTTGAATAATGGTATCAAATTTCGGTACAAGACCAGCAAGATCGACTTCAGTGTTCAGCTGGTATTCATTTTATCGACCCCGAAATGATGAAAGGCAAAGTCGACTTTGGCAGAAATTGAACTCAGAATATGAAAACGGGACGAAATGTTGCTATATAGGGCTGCTGGACCTACACAAACAAATTTTTACTTTTAGAATGTGATGACCAATATTAGTGTGGCCTCTGTTGTATCATCTATCGAGCAAGGAAGATCCTACAGCTACTTTGCACACCTCTGGTACTGTTTTCAGTTATTGAGGTATGCAAACCACAACATCGCAATAAGGACTGAACCTTGAGGTGACCAACTTTTGGTACTGCACAAAATATATTTTGTAGCAAACTTTCACTTCAAACCCCAAAAAGGAATGACCGAATTACTGTTTTAGGAGTTATTTTATTTATTTCGTGGCCCTGTTAAATAGGGACAAAATAGTTGTGCGGTCTCCGTCACATGGTCTACACCCCATCGCTACTGGTGGTATTTATTTTCAGCCTTCTACATTACATGAGCGACGTAGAATGAGGTGCCTTGCTCGAGGACGTGAGAACCGATCTCCCGACCTAACGCCTTTCAACTCCACATCTAACCACTAGAAGACTTTACACGCGCATTTATATTATATTTATATGTATGTGTGTATGTGCATATTTATATATAAATATATGTGTGTATATATAATATATATATATATATATATATATATATATAATATATATTATACCCACACCCACAAGCGTCTCTATGTATAATAGACATGAACATATGTTGGTTAAACTATATTAAGACAATAACCACTTGTACACACACGCCTACACACACACACACAAACACATACACACACATTATACACAGACATATACGTTTGTGTATATATATATGAATATGCGCATTGTGTGTGTGCGCGCGCGCGTGTGTCATATATATATATATATATATATATATATATGTGTGTGTGGATGTGAGTGTATCTATATATATATATGTGTGTGTGTCTATGTATAGATACATATATATGTGTCAGTGTCTATATTATATATATATATGTGTGTGTGTATGTGTCTGTTAGTGTCTATATATATTATATATATATATATATATATATCTGTGTACATTCATGAGTGTGGGGGTGAACACATACACACGCACACAATAATGCAGATAGCATTATCTATTTTTTCTACATTTTTCTTTTTTTCATTTTTTTTTTTGTTTTTGTATGCCCGGAACTAAACGGATCTTGAAACCATCAAAATCCTCCGGCCAGTAACGCCACTAATAACCACAATTCGCCACACCACATCGCATCTCACCTATACACCATTCCTATTTCCAACCTCTGAAATAAGCGAGAAAGAATAATAATAATAATATAATAATAATAATAATAATAATAATAATAATAATAATAATAAAATGACAAAGACGAAATACAACATGCAAAAAATTATTTAAAAAATATTAAGAACGGAGAAATAATAAAATAAAATAATTAACTAAAATATGTGATATTCTGTTCGAAGTTGTGTAAATAAGCACTCGCGGTCAGTTGTAACCTTTGAACGGTTCTGCAGTTGGAGAGAAGAATCCGGCGAATTAATGCTGGCAAAAACCTGCTTTTACTTGGTCACGTGGTGGGAGGTGGAATCCAAGGGAGGTAATTGGAAACACTGTGTTAACAATTTCATGGTGCAACTAACTTAATTTAAAGGTCGGCTTTTAATAAAAAGCTACAAGTGATTTGGCTCGGATACCATATTGTACTCTACCTTGAAGATTTTGTAGTATGGGCGGCGACGGCGTTGGTGGTGGTGGTGGTGGTGGTTACAGCGGTGATGATGGCGGGGCTCGGTGCTAGTAATTATGGTGATAGAGGCGGTGGTGAAGGTGGTGACGATTATGGTTAACGAAGCGGCGGTTGTAGTTTTGGTGGTGGTAGTGGTTGTAGTAGTAGAGGAGCGATAGTAGGGGAGTTTTAATGGTGATGGTGGGACGAGGGGGATGCTTGGTGGTGGACATTCTGGTGGTGGTGGTGTTGGCAGAGATTTTGGCTTGGGTGTAGGTTGTAGTGACAGTAGTAGCTGTGATAGTAATTGGTGGTGGTGGTGGTTTTGGAGATGATGATGATGATTATAGTGATGCCATTATGTTGGAGTGATGTTAATGATGATGCTATTGCTGATGATGATGGTGATGATGGTCATGCAATGATGGCGGTTATTATAAAGTTCTTGATTATGTTGGTGGCGGCGGTGGTGGTAGTAGTAATGTGGGCGGTAGTAGTAGTAGAAGTAGTAGTAGTAGTTGTAGTAGTAGTTGTGTTTATGGGATTGGTAGTGGCGGTGATAGTGGTTTGTGACGTAGTACTGGTGGTGTTGACGGAGGAGCCATTGGCAGTTGCTGTGTGGGCGTTTATTTGCGTTCCGGCGTATATGTAAACGAATGTGTGTGTGTGTGTGTGATTATATGAGATTGTTTCGCACTGAGGTGAATCTTCAGCGTGTGTGTATACCTGGTTAGGATGAATGACAGGGACATTTGTTAACAGGTGGTGATGGTCGTGGCAATGTTCGTGGTGGTGGTGGTGGCGATGGTAGTAGGAGGAGGAGGGGGGAGGAGGAGCCACTGTACGAGTACAAGTTTCCTTATCTCCATGTGTATTTGCGTAAGTACATATACAATGTGTGTAAGCGTATGTGTGTGTTTACAAGGCAGTCCGTCGCTAAGCCCCTGCGGTTGCAGGGGGCCTCCGCAGTTGAGGGGCCCCATGTTAAGCTCAAAGTACGTAGGTGAGTCATCTATTTACTTTGGTTAAGATGTTCAACAAGAATTAAACTATCCGTAGGAGTGGTTGTGTGGTAAGTAGCTTGCTTACCAACCACATGGTCCCGGGTTCACTTGTGCAAGTGTCTTCTACTATTGCCTCGGGCCGACCAAAGCCTTGTGAGTGGATTTGGTAGACGGAAACTGAAAGAAGCTCGTCGTGTGTGTGTGTGTGTGTGTGTTTATGTTTGTCCCGCAACATCGCTTGACAACCGATGCTGGTGTGTTTACGTCCCCGTAACTTAGCGGTTCGGCAAAAGAGACCGATAGAATAAGTACTGGGCTTACAAAGAATAAGTCCTGGGTCGATTTGCTCGACTAGAGGCGGTGCTCCAGCACAGTCAAATGACTGAAACAAGTAATAGAGTAAAAGAGTATCCATGTTAACTGAAAATTTCAAGAAATAAAATAGTAATCCATTGTACCTGCAAAGGTTCTTGTAAAGAACATTCCTACTTAAATGGGGCTTTGTGTACTCTGGTCCTTATTACTCTCATATATGGAAGTTTTACTTATTGAAAGTTGTAATAGACCTAAATATATTTAACTTGTTGTACTTTAAAAGATGTTCTTTAGGATAACGTGAAATATTGAACTTCAGATAGAATAAAGTAAAATATAGCTATGAATACAAGGTGTATACATTATGAATTTTAGAGTTCTATATTTAAGAGATGAGAAATTATGTACATTATTTACATTATTTACAAGTGACGGATATTTGTCCTCATCTTGTTTGTTGTTAACACAAATTTTGGGCTGATATACTCTCCAGCCTTCATCAGGTGTCTTGGGAAAATTTCGAACCTGGGTTCTCATTCCTAAAGTATTTTTCGATGTTGTTATTATTTTTATTATTATTCAGGCCACTGCCTGGAATCGAACTTGGAATCTTGGGGTTAGTAGCCCGCGCTCTTAACCCCTACACCATATGAGGACAAATATACGTCAAATGTAAATAATGAATTTTGATTGAAAGGATGGTGCCTCGAAGCAAAAAGTTGCTCTAGAAGCCACGCGACGCACTGGGTACAAGGATTCCTGTTCTGTGGATTCATGAGGTCCCTATATTGGCGCGGTCTTCAAAGATATATGCACGTGTGCTTGTGAATTTGGGGTAGACTATTGTTGGGGTGGTGATTGTTTTACGGTTTATTTGTTTCAATCATTAAACAGCGGCCATGCTGGAGCACCACCTTAAAAATATTTTAGTCGAATGAATCCCCTAGTATTTTTTAAGCCGTGTACTTATTCTATCGTTTTTTTTTATTATTTTTGCCGAACCATCAAGTTACATGGACGTAAACAAACCATCACCAGCTATCAAGCGATTGTAGAGATAAACACAAAGATATCACACACACACACACACACACACACACATATATATATATATATATATATATATATATTAGGATGGGTATTTTTTAGTTTCCATCTACCAAATCCACTCTCAGGACTTTGGTTGGCTCGAAACTATAGTAGAATATACTTGCCCAAGGTGCCACGCAGTGGGACGGAACCCGGGACCTTGTACTTTGGAAGCAAGCTTCTTAACACACAGCCACGTCTGCACCCATAGACTGTGTAAGTTTCTGTGAGGTGTGGGGGGAGGTTGTGGAGGGTTATTGCGTGTGTGTGTATTTGTGTCAGTATATTTGTTTGTGTGTGTGTGTGTAAGATGTAAGAAAGGTTAAGAAGAGTATAGTTTCTGTGATGGCGCTATAGCAGGTGGTAGTGCTGATGGTGGTTGTGATGATGATGATGATGATTGTGGTGATGGTTGTCCCGTGGATGGGGAGGGTGTGTCAGTTATGTGATGTAGAACATGGTAGATTGGTTGGGGTTTTGAGGTCCACGAAAACAAAGAGCAAATGGAAGCTGAATAGAATGAATATTCGGAATTTTTTCTCAAGCTGCTATTAGCTTTATAGTTTAGCAAAAGCCTCTAGTTTTTCCGAGATACGGATACGTACATATTCACACACACACGCACCACCAACATATATATATATATATATATATATATATATATATATATATATATATATATATATATATATATATATATATAGGCGCAGACGTGGTTGTGTGACAAGAAGATTGTTCCCAGCTACAAAGTTCTGAGTTCAGTCTCACTGTGTGGCACCTTGGACAACTGTCTTCTACTACAGTTTGTAGACGGAAACTGAAAGAAGCCCGTAGTGTACATATATATGTGTGTGTGTGTGTAATGTATCTATGTGGCTGTGTCTTTGTGTGTCCGCAATTGCCCCCCATCACCGTTTGACAACCGGTGTAAATGTGTTTACATCCCTGTAACTTAGCAGTTCGGCAAGAGACCTATCGAATAAATACTGGGCTTAAAAAAGAAGCCCTGACATCGATTTGTTCGATTAAAATCCTTCAATGCTGTGCTCCAGCATGGCCGCCGTCAAATGACTGAAGCAAAGAAAAAGAATTAAATAACAATTATATATATTTTGTGAGAGAGACAGAGATAGAGATAGAAAACAGATAAGAGAAATGAGGTGAAAGAGTACAGATGTTCATTTCATTCGTTTACAGCTGTTTCATAACGTTGTTATATAATAGATGTTACATGAATGTTGACACAAATAATATCTATCTCTATATATATATATATATATATATATATATATATAGATATAGATAGATAGATAGATAGATAGATACGCAAATATATATGATTATATATTTATATATATATGCTGTATGTATGCACAGGAGTAGAAGACTGCTGATAAGTGAGCCAACAGAGTAATCCTCAGAATTAATCCCATAAATCTCAGATTATGGTGCTTGAGAACTGCCGACCACTGAATAGCCAGCGTGTGTGTGTGTATGTGTCGACCTCTGAATACCCCTGTTCGCGGAGTATGTGTATGTCAGTCGCCCGCTACGCTTGACTGCTATTAGTTCGTTTGTCTCCATAACTTAGCGGCTCGGTAAAAGGGAATGATAGAATAACTACAAGACGGGTTTAGCAAAAAAAAATGTAGTACTGGCCTTGATTTGTTCGAACTAAAATCCTTCAAGGTGGTGCCCCAGCATGGCCGCAGTCAAATAGCTGAAACAAGTAAAAGATTTTTTTTAAGAAGTAGTACTCTAAACCAAACAATGACAACTTTTTCCGAGAAGCGGGCTGCATGAGACCCGCAAATATCCAAGTTAAGTTTCCGTTAGGCATACCATTCAGAGAGTCCGACGGGACAGAGTTTGCCCATGACTACATTATAACTATAACAAAAATAGCATGAAACCGAACGAAGATATAATACCATAGAATATCTAATAGCACAATATCAACGAGGAATAAGATAAGAGTTAAACTCATAGGAAGACATATCCATAGATACAATAAACACGCATATATTGGTTGGATATGAATAAGGTCACAATTAAAATCAAACGCCTGATCGGTTGTTAAAAGGAAAGAGGTTATAAAATATATCTTAAAAATATCACAGGCTTCATAGCATACCAGGCGCCAAAAGCCTCGACCTTAAACGCTGATTAAACACACTATAAGCAAATATAGACTGTTTATAATATATACTTGAGGCTTTCAAAAAAATATCTGATTGGTGTATTTATTGTATAAAGGAAATAACAATTCAACACTGAATGTATATATGTATATGCATTCATCTGCAAACAACGTATATACGTATATATACACACACACATACACACACGTGTGTGTGCGTGTGTACATATATGCATATATATATATATTTACATACAAATATACATACACATGTATATGCACCCATGCACAAATATACATTTATATACAAAAACACATATATCTATATACATACAATCACATTTATATGCCCACACATATATATATATGTCTCTCTCTC
>NW_021831866.1:40000-52500 GCF_006345805.1 Octopus sinensis | reverse complement strand
TTATCGAACGAGAGCTATGGCAATCTTCTGAAACAGCAGACGACACGGCAAGACGTTTGACTAAAATTGATGCCTCCGCTCGAGAATGTTATATACGTAAATACATGCATAACTGTATGTGTACATACGGGAATACATACATAAATATAGAGATAATGATACAGATAAGCACAATTAGGATTCGCACAAAACACACACACACACACATATATATACATGCTGAGAAAGAAAGAGATGCATACATATTGAAACGTATAACTACATATATACACAGATAAACACATACATAAATATAAATGTGTGTGTGTATATTCATGTGCGTACGCGCGCACCCACACACACATATTTACATAGAGCAGAAAAAATACTGAATATTAAGAGGATACCTAAATATATATACATACGTAGATACGTGTGTGCGTATATGTGTGTGTGTGTTAAAATATATATACATATGTATATTTACGGATATATACGTAAAATACGTAAATATATGTAAATATATGTGTATGTGTGCATATATGTAAATATATATATATATATATATATATATATATACGTAAATATAATTATATATATATAATATATATATATATATATATATATATATACGTAAATATAATTATTTATACATACATACGTAAATAAGTTATAGACAAGCGTAAAAATTTATATACGTAAATCTATGCATCGACACATACATAAGTTAGTCCTTGCATAAGTCAAGACATAAAGGAAGCCTAGTCCTGAAAATATCTAAATGATAAGGTAGTCGTCTGCTGATATGGCTTTGGCCACAGGAAATGTTCATATTTGATAGTTGATCGTGGGAATAGGAATAACGTGAATGGTCTCTCTATCTTCTTTCTTTATCATCGACTCAATGAGGGCCATAAATACTCAAACATTGGCGAAAATGTAACGTACAGAGTTCTTGTGAACAAAGCTGAAACGAGCAAGGAATATTTATTACGCGAGACTTACAAAAAATATGGCTGCCATTCCGGCGCTCCGGTCTTCCAACAAGATTATTATCCTGATACACATTTTTCAGTACTGATACAACAAATGTATTGCTATTTGCGATATCTGATTGACTCGTTAGAGAAAATTTCCTGCATTTCAATTAAAAGCCATATGATCCTAATATCAGCTGGAAGTCGCAATAAAATATGTCCCCAGATACAATAAAATCTTTACGCTCTGAGTCAGTAGAAAAATACCGACAATATTTAGGCTGACGCTGAAGATCGGTTCAAACGTCCTCTCTCTATCGCACTCTATAACTCTAACATCTGCTAAACAACAATTTGCCCATAATTATTATGTCGTATACTGAGAAACTTCTCATGTTTTCTTGTACTAATCAGGTTCAATTTGATTGCTGCTTATCTCTGTGTTTTTGTAGTCCGCTGTAAGTTTTTATTAGTTTTCTATTCGTATCAACCACACTTCAATCTTCTCCGTGCGGCAAGTATATCATATCAATATCAAATTTAGAATGGTGGCTTCAGAACTCTCTAAGTAACTTCCTGTTTATTTTGCTCTCTAAATTCACACATTTTCCAGTTTACGATGAAGTTGTAGTTTACTATAGCAAGGACTATAATATTATTTTCTACATTGAATATCGTCTTTAATATCGATCTCTTTGTTAACTAGTTCTCTTTTCTACTTTTCTACTTCATTTTGGAGTTTCTTACCTTAACAGTTTAATCTTTTTCTGTTTGATTTTGGTCAATTCCGTGACCTCGATGTTCCCGTCTAATTTTTAGGTCAATGATTTTTAAATCATTTCCTTCGTTATTTTGTCTCCTCTTCTTGAGACTGGAAGAAAGGAGAGTGTCCATGGACCTTTGCAGGCATTCGCAGAACGGTGATTCAGCCAATTCCGATTCAGCCAATTCGCTGCCCTATTATTATTATCTTTATTGTTGTTGTTGTTAGTATGCGGGGCAAAATGCTTAGCAGCATTTCGCTTTACGTCTTTACGTTCTGAGTTCAAATTCCGCCGAGGTCAACTTTACCTTTCATACTTTCGGGGTCGATTAAATAAGTACCAGTTATGCCCTGGAGTCAATGTAATCGACTTAATCCTTTCCCCCAAATCTGAGGCTTTGTGCTTCCATTGATATTATTATTATTATTATTATTATCATTATCATCATCATCATCATCTTTGCACAGCTTCTAACGCTGTGAGGTACTACAGTATCAGCTGTTCACTACCAGTGAACTCAGGTAACACCTTATTTTTCGAGCACCTTCCAGAGTATTCGGGCGGTTCCAAGCAGTACTGTTTTCTGCAAGTGATCTACCCTTATTGCAGCCTCAATTTGTTCCACGTATTATTATTATTATTACTACTACTACTACTACCAAGGCGGCGAGCTGGCAGAACCATTAGCACGCCGGGCGAATTGCGTAGCCGTATTTCGTCTTCCGTTACGTTCTGAGTTCAAATTCCGCCGAGGTCGACTTTGCCTTTCATTTTTTCGGGGTCGATAAATTAAGTACCAGTTACTCACTGGGGTCGATATAATCGACTTAATCCGTCTGTCTGTCCTTGTTTGTCTCCTCTGTGTTTAGCCCCTTGTAGGTAGTAAAGAAATAGGTATTTCGTCCGTCTTTATGTTCTGAGTTCAAATTCCACCGAGGTCGACTTTGCCTTTCATACTTTCGAGGTCGATTAAATAAGTACCAGTTATGCACTGGGGTCGATGCAGTCGACTTAATCCCTTCCCCCAAATATGAGGCCTTATGCTTCCAGTAGAAATGATTCTTATTATCGTTATTATTATCAAATCGGCGAGCTGGCAGACTCGTTAATACACCGGGAAAAAATGCTTCGCGGCATTTCGTCTGTCCTTACATTGTGTGTTCAAATTCCGCCGGGGTGACTTTGCCTGTCATCCTTTCAGGTTGATAAAATAGGAACCAGTTGAACAGTGGGGTCGATGTAATCGACTGTCCCTCTCATCAGAAAATCCGGGACTTGTGCCTATAGTAGAAAGGATTATTATTATCATTATTATTCTTATTATTAAAGGCGGCCAGCTGGCAGAATCGTTAACACACCGGACGAAATGCTTAGCGCCATTTATTCCGTCTTTATGTTCTGAATTCAAATTCCGCCGAGGTTGACTTTACCTTTCATCCTTTCGAAGTCGGTAAAATAAGCACCAATTGAGCATGGGGTCCATGTAATTGAACTAACCCACTTCCCTAAAATTGCTGGCATTGTGCCGAATTTAGAAAGTTTTTTTTTAAATTTAGGTACAAATCCTAAAATTTAGAGGAGGAAGAACCGATTAAATCGAGCCAAGATTTCCGCTGGTACTTTATTTATCGACCTCCAAAAGGATGCTCGAAAAAGTTGACCTCGGTGGAATAAGTACTAGGCTTACAAAGAATAAGTCCTGGTGTCGATTTCTTCGACTAAAGGCTGTGCTCCAGCAATCAAATGACTGAAACAAGCAAAAGAGTAAATACGCTAGTGCGCTATTTCCGATGCTCTAACCATCTCTGGTAATCCACCAAGGGTCCATGGGCAAAAATGGTTGAGAAACACTAATTTAGTCGAACAAATGTGTCCCAGTACTTATTTTAAAAACTATCCTTATTGTATCGCATCTTATTTGTCGAACCGTTAAGTTACGCAGACGTTAACAAGTCAACTACGGTTTCAAGCATTGTTGGAGGACAAGCATAACACACACACACACAAAATATATGATTTTACTTGTTTCAGCCATTTGACTGCGACCATGCTTCGGCACCGAATTTAGTCGAACGAATCGACCCCAGGACTTATTCTTTGTACGCCAAGCACTTATTCTATCGGTTTTTTTGCCGAAACGCTAAGTTACGAGGATATAAACACTAACATGGAGGTACAAACACGGACATTATATATATATATATATATATATATATATATATACGACGGGCCTCTTTCAGTTTCCATCTACCAAATCCACTCACAAGGCTTTGGTCGGCCTGAGGTTATTGTAGGAGACACTTGCCCAAGGACCAGCGAAATAAAAAGCAAGACAATCTTAGATGCTCTTAAAAAGACAGGATGGTCATGACTGGGATGTCTCTGATCTATCATAAGTGCAGACCTGGGACTACACAACAACAAAAACACAAAAGCAAGGCCGTTAAGCGGTCACTTGATAAGCTAAAAATAGCAACCAAAACTCCTTTAAAAGACACCCTTAATGAAATGTAAGACATTCGATTGTTTAATCTTACATATTCTTAAAAAGACAGGATGGTCATTGCTGGAATATCTAGAATCTATCATAGCTCTGCTCAATCAGAGTAGACCTGGGGTTAAACAACAACAACATCAACCACCAATACAGTTTGTCCGTGTGTCGCCAAATTCCCAGTCACTGTACTTTAACGTCAAATATAAAGTCACTCTTAGGAGGCAATGGCGGTCGTTATTTTGTTAATCATATCCGGAAGTGTCAATCTTATTTGCACTTCTCCTCCTCCCACTCCTTTCTCTTTCTATCTATTCCCACTTTTATTATTTATTTATTTATTATTATTAGTTTACTTTCTACTCTTTTCCCTGTCTACCAACGTAGCTGTCTATTGATCCTATATCTGTCTTTCTATCCTATGTCTGTCTACCTAACTATACCTGTCTATCTATCTATTCATCCGTCTGTCTGGTTGGCCTGCTGGCTGGCCTACTGGCTGGCTGGCTATTTATCTACCTATGTTTATACCTATCTAATCTTTTTATCAATTAAGCTATTTTGCAATCATCTACCTATTTATGTGCTTATCGAATTTTCTATCTATCTCACCATTTCTCTCTCTCTCCCCCCTCTCTCTCTTCTCTCTCTCTCTCTCTCTCTCTCTGTATATATGTGTGTATGTATTATTCTCTATCTCTATTTCTTTATCACTTTATCTTTCTGTCTATCTATATTTCTATATATTCATCTATGTATCTCTCTACTCCCCCATGCTTTCTCTCTCTCTCTCTCTCTCTCTCTCCTCTCTCTCTCTCTCTCTCTCTCTCTCTCCTACTTTAACACACACACACACACACACATTAATATTTTAGCAGGAGCCACAGAGTGACTTACGGTCCGAGAGTTTCGTGCGTTGGCAATTTAGTTCGAAACCGTTGCACCCGTCAAATATCAGTAAAAATATACATATAGTCATATTTTTCCTGATTGCATCACCATACCTATACCTACCTACCTATATATATATGTGTGTGTGTGTGTGTGGTGTAGGTAGGTAGGTATATAGGTTGATGGGGCGGACTAAGTTACAGGGGATGTAAACACACCACCATCGGTTGTCAAGCGATATTGTGGAGACAAACACACACACACAAACATATACACACACATACATATATAACAAAAAGAAAGAAAGAAAGAAAGAAAGAAAGAGACCTCGATATTATGTAAATAGAGGAATTTATCTGTAAATATAATATGTGACAATTATTCGGTAGCCAAGATAAAACTCCGAGTTTCGGATGCCGAGGTGGAAATTCACGCCACCATCTCTTCAGATTAAAACTCCGAGTTCGGATGCCGAGGTGGAAATTCACGCCACCATCTCTTCAGGGATAACTGAAGAGATGGTGGCGTGAATTTCCACCTCGGCATCCGAAACTCGGAGTTTTATCTTGGCTACCGAATAATTGTCACATATTATATTTACATATATATATATATAAATGTGACCGCGTGTGATTTTTTTTCCTCCGTCTTCCTTTCTCTGGATCTTTCCTTTTCCTATGTTTCCGCTCGAAACGTAAAACCCTCCTTCTTCCCTTCCTTCCTGAGCGTCCAATAATACTATATTTGTTCCACGTTCTCGCGTTGTTGTGTTTTCTCTTTGTGTTTTCATGTTTGGATTAACTTATATATATATATATATATATATATATAATCCAGGAGAGGCTGTGTGGTAAGTAGCTTGCTTACCAACCACATGATCCTGGGTTCACTCCCACTGCGTGGCACATTGGGCAGGTGTCTTCTACTATAGCTTTTACTTCTACACACGTCAGCGTAATTTAATTCGTCCTTAGTCGAAGCACACCTGTTATTATGTCCTGTTGTTTGTATTTGTGTAACATTCTCCGTTTTCTATCCGTCCTTGTTTTCGTATACAGTCGCTACTCTCTTCCAAGGGATCTAATACTCTTAGCTTAATTTTTCCTTGAGGCTAGCCAGACTAGAGCAATCTCGAGTATAACCAGCCGAAATTGCAAAGATAATCTGAAACTCGACTGAGGAAAGAAAACTCCGAATGACCCGTCCTTGTTTTCTTTGTATCGTCTATCTGAATGTTTTGTTTTCTCTTTTTTTGTATCACCTAACTGTCTGGATGTTTTGCGTTCTTGTCTCATTTTGTATGTATATATATATATATGATTTGCAATATATCACGTAGTAAATTCGTAGAATCGTTTGAGCGTTGTGCTATTGGTTCCTTGACTGGGAAACGAACCACAGAGCCATACATTCTTAAACATTATTTCTTAATAGCTACCTGAACAATCAATTTCTTGCCTGATCTGTAAGACATCTTAATATTTTTCTTGTTTCGGTTATTGGACTGCGACCATGTTGGTGCATCGCCTTGGAGGTATGTTTTAGTCGAATAAATTGACCCCCACGCCCCGTCACCACCATCTAGTATTTTTAAGTCCTGTACTGATTTTATCGGTCACTTTTGTCGAACCGCTGATATGGGGACGTGGCCGAACCTACAAGCGGTGTCAACAAACGCAGACACACGCATACATATGTACACACACACACACACACACACATACACACCGTTGAATTTTCTTTAATTACGTATTCTGCTTTTCCTCTTCATCTCTTTCCCTTTTTCTCTTTTCCTTTTTTCGATCTTATCACGTGATCTATCATTAATTCATATGTTACCTCTGTGTGAGTATGTGTGTATGTATTTATGTATGTATGTACGTAAGCGTGTTCATGAATATGTGCGTGTGTGTGTGATCACTTTGTGTACCAGTACATGTGTGTGAAAATGTCGACGTGGTATGCCATTATTTAGCTTCTTTTTCTTCCTTTTCTTTACCTCTATCTGTCTCTCTTTCTAACTCTCAGCCTCACTCTCCCTCTCTCACATTCTCTCTCCCTCATTTCCTCCCCCTTATCCCCCTCTGAGTCATCTAAGATTGTTTCTCTCCTCACCCTACCATAACCATACTTTAATTATATATAATTTAAATACTCGGATGGTTAAAATGTTCCTCATGTGTACACACACACACACACACTCGTTTATACACATATACTTGCGCAAGCATGTACTGAAATAACTCGTATACACAGACGTGTGTACATATTTCTTTCCATAGACTATACTTATTTTCTGTATACGTACACATACATCTATACACATATGTATACGTATATGCGGGAGAGAGAGAGGGGGAGAGAGAGAGAGAGAGCGAGAGAGAGAAAGAGAAAGCAGAAACCAGGAGTAATTGAGGATCAGAACCATCTAACACACACACACACACACACACACACATATATATATATATATATATAAAGCACACAATGCCCACGTCTAACATACCGATAGACAACCGGACAGACAGACACTCAGGCCAACAGAGAGCTAGATTGTGAAAGACATCTTTGGGAGAAGTCAAACCTATGAGTGAAACCATGAGACGAACGTAAACCCCCACGCGCTCTCTCTCCCTCCCTCCCTCTCTCTCTCTCTCTCTCTCTCTCTATCAATCTGTCACTCACTCTTTAGTCCTCCTCCCTTTCTTTCTGTCTATCTATCTGTCTGTCTGTCTCTACTTAATAACCTTTCATTGTTCCACACATCTGTCCCATTGTCACTCGTTAAACTGCCGTTGTTGTGTTTAATCAGTCATTATTTAAACATTTACACACACACACACACACACACACACACACACATATAATCAAACCCTTTTTAAGCGTATATACAATATACACTTTACTGGTTTTGACTTCCATGTCGCTTTTATTGTTATGACTATTGTTACTGATGTTTTTTGTTCGTATTGTTATTATTGCTGCTGACTATTTCAACCATCACACATCTCTTGATTCTCTGGTGTGTGTGTGTGTCTGATTTTTATTTTACTGGTTTTCCTCCATTGCTCGTACGTCTATCAACGAACTCATACACAAACCCATCAAAATCACGCACAACAGGTTTATATGGAAATATATATTATACGAGTGGTTGTGTGGTAAGTAGCTTGCTTACCAACCACATGGTTCCGGGTTCAGTCCCACTGCGTAGCACCTTGGGCAAGTCTCTTCTTCTATAACCTCGGGCCGACTGGATTTGGTAGACAGAAACTCAAAGAAGCCCGTCCCGCCTGGTTTTCACATGGATTACACTTGGCTCTTCCGTTGATGAGAAATCGCTCCAATACACCACGACGTTTGACTCTTTTGAACTTTTCTGAACTTTTGTTTTTTTTTTTTTCTTTCTGATTTTCCTGTTGTCGTTTCTTCTTAGCCACTAAATTTTTTTTTCTTCTCTCTCTCCCTGCTTGTTTCTCTGTTCCTTTCTGACGAAGAGCGTAGGCTCGAAACATAAAAGACTTTCTCACTTCCCGAGCGTTAAACTAATACATCTGTTTGCCGTTTTCACACCGTCTTCGTCTTTTGTTTTTTTGTTGTTTTTTTTTTGTAAATTCTAACTATTTATATAATGTATATATTTGTGTGTGTGTGTGTGTGTGCGTGTGTGTGTGTGCTTCCACCCGCACCCCACCATCGCTTGACAACCGATGCTGGTGTATCTGCGTCCCCGTTACTAGCACTCGGCAAAAGAGATCGACAGAATAAGTACTAGGCTTACAAATAATAATAAGTCCTGGGGTTGATTTATTTGGCTAACATCCTTTCAGGGTGTTAGCATGGCCGCAGTCAAATGACGGAAACAAGTAAAAAAAAGACTAGATAGGTGTGTGTGTGTGTGTGTGTGTGTGTGTGTGTGTGTGGAGGAGACTATGTTTTCCAAAATGGAGGCGAGCACCTTTCTCCATGTGACCAGCATGAAAAATTGTTAAGAGACTAGGATATTTTCTTACTTTTCTTAACGTGAAACCAATGGTAGCCTTAGTTTTTGACGTTTCGAGCCTAAGCTTTTCTGCGGAAATAAATAAGAAAAAACCCGATGGAAAGAGGGGAAAAAAGGAGGAAAAAAGGAACATGTCTGAATTCACTATGCATATATGTGTGTGTGTGTGTGTTAAAGAGGATGACAAACGCTAAGGCAAGACAAACAACTCAAGTCATGTAAACCCCCATACTTTTTGTGTGTATATATATATATATATATATATATTATATATATATACATATATAAATATATATATCTGTCGTCGTCTCCTTCTCGTTTCCTACTATTTCTTTCTTCGGTGAAGAAATGCCGATGGCTTAGTTTTGGTTGAGTTGAATCCAGACTTCACAGGAAGTGATCCACGCACTATCAAATCGAAGACATTCTCAGTAGCAAGTGTGGAAAATGACATGCAGAATCTGGCTATGAAACAGCAACGAACTGCCACCGACCCAAGTATTTCTTGAGCTGCGTCTTCATAACCTGTCCGTTTGGCATTGCTCTCTTCTGCCACTTCTGCTGTTGAGAACCTAGGTCTTCATACCCTATGTTCCGCTGTTGGAGACTTTGGCTATTTTTTCGAGATGTGCTCGGATCAGTGGGAACAGGCTCTCGCCATGTAGGTTTTAACTAGAACAGTCTTCCTACCAAGTCAGAAATTCAAAGTTTTCCATGAACATGAGTGAACGTCTAGTAGTCTGAGAACAACTATCTGAGGGGTGGCTATATATTGCACATCACCCACATTGATGTAACCATAATGTTCTGATGATCTGATGAGCTAGCTTTCTTTATTTGCAGTGATTTGTGAATATACAATTGTATTGTATATGGTGGGACATAGAAATCTCCCACATTTTGAATGGATATTAAAAAAGAACGCATTTATCAAGGAAAAACTGATTATATTTTTAAAAAGTACATTAAAATATTTTTGTTTTAATGGATTTTACAATGCATTGATGGAGTCGTTCCTAGAAGTTCTTCATGACTCACCACGGCATCTCAGGTAGAATTGTGTCGATTTCCTTTCTGATCCTTCCCTTTAAATCCTCAAGAGTTCAAGGGCGATATCAGAAAACCTTTTCCTTTAGGTATCTCTAATGGAAAAAGTTACAAGGGTTTAAATCTAGTATCCTTGCCAGCCGCTCAAACTCTTTCCTTAAAGAGATCAAACGCCCAGGAAACATTTCCCTCAACACTCTGAGTGAACATCATGTTGTGTGGGTTGTGGCCCTATTCTGTTGAAACCATACATGTTCAGTATCCAAATCATCCACCCTATAGCTTCATCGAAGCTTCAACACATGAAGTGCTGTGTGTGTGTGTGACTGTATTTGTTGTTGTTGTTGAAAGTAAAGTTGTTTTAAGCCTACTGGAAATGGAATTTGAGATTAACAGGCACATGTGCATGCATGCATGTATGTCATCAAAGAATTCACAGGAATCGACCCATTGTAAATTGTAATATGGCTATTGTTCACAGCAGAACATGTTCACCCTGTGGAATAGTGTGCCTTTCATATTGTGGCACCTGTTCCTTCTGCCAGCCAGTATAGCTGTGCATTATGCAATAGAATGTGCGGGTCTTTCGCCGAACTCAAGACTTATACAAGAGCCTCACACTGCACCATCAATGACTCATTTCAGTGATTCTTTCTAGCTATGGTTTTGCTCGTATACGAGAAAGCAGCTGCAGTAATTGTAGGTGTATATATATATATGTTCTTTTATTCTTTTACTTCTTTCAGTCATTTGACTGTGGCAATGCTGGAGCACCACCTTACAGGATGTCTTAGTCGAAGAAATCGACCGCAGGACTTAGTCTTTGTTAGCCCAGTACTTATTCTATCGGTCTCTTTTGCCGAACCGCTAAGTTAGAGGAACGTAAACACACCAACGTGGTTGTCAAGCGATGGTGAGACACACACACACACACACATAAATATATAAATACACCCACACATACATACATATATATAAGAAAAGGGCTTCTTTCAGTTTCCGTCTACCAAATCCACTCAAAAGGCTTTGGTCAGCCCGAGCCTATAAAAGAAGACAGTTGCCCAAGGTGCCACACGGTGGTACTGAACCCGGAACCATGTGGTTGGAAAGCAAGCTTCTTACCACTCAGCTATGCCTGTATATACATATGTTGTCGGCGCAAGCATGGCAGTGTAGTTAACAAGTTCGTTTTGCAACTACGTGGTTTCAAGTTCACTCCCACTGTGTGGCACTTCGGCTAAATGTCCTTGAGAATGAATTTGATGGACGGAGGACTATGGAGAAGCCTATCGTGTATGTATGTGTGTGTGAGAGAGAGAGAGAGAGAGAGAGAGAGTGGGTGGGTGGGTGGGTGGGTGTGGGTGTATGTGTGTGTGTGCGCGTGCGCGCCTTTGTTGTCATCAGTTGTCGGCTGTCTGTCTACACCTCATTTCGAGCATCCAAAGTTCCCATAACTTAGTGGTTCGGGAAAAGGAAACCGATATGTACTTGACTTTAAAAGAAAAAAAATAAGCCCTGGTTTCAAATTTGTCTGACTAATCTCTCAAATAAGTGGTGTCCCAGCATGGCCGCAATCCAGTGACTGAAACGAGTAAATGAGTAAGAAGTACATGATGTGTGTGGGTGAGAGTGAGAGAGAGGGAGTTTGTGTTGGTGTGTGAGAGAGAGAGAGAAAGAGAGAGAGTGTGTGTGTGTGTGTATGTGTGTGTGTGTGTTTGTGAGTGTATGTGTTTGTGACTGTTTGTGTGATTAGGAGCAGATGATCATTTGTTAGTAAAGAGAGAGAAAAAGAGAGGAGAGGAAATGTTAAAATGAAAAAGAAAAGAAACAAAGGACAGGAAAAGGAGAAAAAACAAAGGAGGAGGAGGAGGAGTGGGGAGGGGTTGATAGGAAGGGTAGTTTAAAGAGCCGAAAAAGAAGAGGGGGGGAAGAACAAAGAGTTAGATGAGGGCATAGGAGTGTTTGCGGGTAATAAGAATCGTGATCGCGATCTTAAGGATGATGATTACGACGATGATGATGATGATGATGCTTATAATGATTATGATGTTTATGATGATGATGATGATGAATAATCTGTATTTACTTTTAATTAGCCATCAAAGGAGTGACAAGAAGTCCAGTGGATGACTTGTATTTTCTTAAATGTCCGTCGTTTGTGAGGTGTGTGTACGTGCGTGTGTGCGAGAGATAGATGCGGGGGTTCCTCTGTGTGTGCGTGCGCGTAGATATATATATATATATATTATATATATATATATATATATATATATGCGCAGACGTGGTTGTGTGGTAAGAAGCTTGCTTCCCAACCGCATGGTTTCGGGTTCAGTCCCACTGCGTAG